>NW_013546157.1:0-26690 GCF_000760515.2 Mitosporidium daphniae
CCCCTCAATTGGTATCATGATCGAATGCTCAACTCATCAACTAGGTTTCACTGCCAAATACTGGAAGTAGTGTTAATTTAACTGTGCAATCGTTCATCAACCAGCTTGAGCAGAAAGCATTTTCGCCAAAAAAGTTTATTGTCGTACGGCAGCAATTGGATTCCTACGAAGCTGAATTTGCCCAATACATGTGCCATGATAAGAATTCTTTCGGGAAGGACTATGGAGATTTTCTATGTCAACTTCACTCGCAGATACAAACCCTGCTTTCGTAAGGAGTTTTGGGATTTATTCAACATTAAAAACTACAAACACAAATTTTCAATGTCAATTTCATTGGTATCTGCGTTATATGACAAGTAGGTGGAGGTCGACGAAAATGACCCGCAATTTGCAAAGTTTGTGCCATCAATGCTGTGAACACAAGAGGGTAATAGAGTATCGCTGATGATTACCTAAAGCATAAAATAAGAGCAAACGCAACACATACTGCATCGACTTCGGGACAAAGTGATAATGCTGAGTGTCTGTTGTAAAAGCTGGGCTGGATATTATCAGGAAAATGGCACAGAATAGACTGTCTTGAGATGGAATGAAATATACTTTTTAAAAACTCGGGATCGGTCGAAGGGAGAGGAAAAAGCGAATTTTTAACATAACATGCCGAGTACAGCAAAGAAAACAAAAGCAATTGCCTTTTCAGGGAAATTCTCACTCTACCATCATTAGCAATTCCCTGGTACCGCGTTGGATTGCTCGAAAATATGGCATTTTCAAAGGAGAGCCTCTTTTGTAATTCGGCTGGAAATTCTTGCGGAATAAATAGAGAAGAATTAACCGATTCGTTTTTCGGCAAAGTACCGCTAAGAAACAGAAATTTAATGCTTTCTCCAATCTGCTTTACAAGCGCTACAAACTCGATAAAAGTATCTGGAAATAAAAGAGCCAGGGTACCATTGTAGAGCGGGATGCCTTTCCTAAAAAAAGGCCCAATAAGTGCGATTAATATGGGCGAATGGCCAGTATTTTCGAGAAGCATTTTCAGCAGCCTTGAAAAAGCAGGAATTGTCTATTCTTATAAAACATACTAATTACGGCCGGGTCGTTAAACCAAACATCTGAAAAAATGTAAACGCGTTCACCATTTGGAGCTTTTTGGCTTCTTGGCGCGTACGCAAAAAATTCTGCATTTTTCCATGGATTGGCGAGAGATAAAGAGGGTCTTTGGTTAAAAAAGCAATCGAACATTTTCGAGTATTGCAAACCTTCCGGCTGATCGATTTCCTCAACTATTAAAGAGGTACCGGATAGTTGTCCGGATAAAAGAACTATCGATCCCTGTGTAAATATTCCATTTATGTTCTAAGCAATGACGAGATTATGTTACCTACAGTTAGTTCCGTAATTTTCAATTCAAGAGTAGAGTCCAAATCTTCTAGTATCAATTGTCCTTTGTTTCCAATCTGCAAAATACCCATAATTTTGATCTTTTTCGTTGAATTTCTGTCAACGCCAAATAGGGAATTAATGGAAAGCACCTACATCCCGTAAATATTTCATGAGTACCAAGTTCTTGTTTAGCACGTTTGCGCAATTATGTTGAATGAATGAAAATCTGGAGGCAAGGACATCTATCTTATCTTCAGCAGAGTGTAACAATGGCTTGGGCTTTTCATTACTATCATCAAAAATATCATCTTACTATATAAATTTGGATGCTTTCGAGTCCCATAGCATTGACGTGGTCTTTTCAGAAGAAAGGATTTCGATCGAAGGCGTTGTGTTGCCAGCAAGTGATGATTCTTCCGTGGCTCTTTGGATGCTCAATAATTGATGCTTCGATTTTATCAAAGACATAAATTCTTGCGCCAACAAATCCGAAAGAAGAGTCACTAGGAAAATTACAAGTAGATAGGAACCATTTTCGCCTCTACATATTTCAGTCATCTCATTAAGGTAATTCAAAAGCTCCTCCTCTGAGGATATATTATAGTGCAACAAAAGGCTCAATGCCTGAGGTGTGACGGAGATCCCATTATTCTTTGTCAAAACCCGCCAAATGGTTTTTCTTTTTACAGGAGCGCTCAATTCCATTGGCGTTTAAAAACTAATTAATTTAACGGCAAATATTCCTAATTCCGGACTGCTGGTAAACCTGTACCCTTTGCGCCGATTTCAATCCTATCAAAAAACATGCTCGTTAAAGAAACAGCTGATGACACATAGAGTCCTTTCTGCTAAATGGAGACATCATCTCTCAGATAGGGTCATAATATAGCCTTTATTGAGGGTTCGTTAAATATTTACCATAAATACTTATCAACTGTTGGTGATTTCCGTAAATAATGGCTTTAAGGCTGTTGATTTGGAATTTCATCAAAAAATCTTCATAATTGAGACTCCAAGCCGATGCTTAGATAAGGAAGGGCTTATTGGTTTCCTCCCAAAGAGTGTGTAACTGTCCAACTTGCTCAGTTGACAGGGAATTAATTTGAGAGTGTGTAAGAGTTTTTCCGAGCCTTTCAAGCGTCTCTGTTTTTATCAGCGACATTATTTAAATTTACCTTTACCCTTTTTGCTAGCTTCTACGTGTTCTTTGTATGTTTTCCATTCGTGTATAAAATCCGTGAGTAAACCGGGATCAGTGACGCTTTTGTGATTTCTAAATTCCTGTCTGCAATATCGATCTCCCAGAATCTTGAACTCCATAGGAAGCGATCTGTGAAGCCGAAGTATTGACTTGTACAGGCCCAATACTTCAGCTCTGTTCATTTTGAAATAAATTTTATTTTATGTCAATTTCTAGTTTGCATAGGCGCTCCCTTGGGCGTTTTTCGTCGAAAGCGCTTTTCCAAATCTCATTAATAATTCAAAGGTCTCCAATCATCCAAATAGAAAAAACAGCATTTGAAAAGGCTTATCAAAAATACTTTTACGAAGTAGAAAAAGAACTCTCTCGTGGTCCCTTTAAACTTTCGCTGGGACTGCTTTCCGAGGCAGATTCGAAGACTGCCTCCACACTCCAATCGAATGAGCCTGGCCAGCTTTCTTTGGAAGATGCTGATAATGCTGCCACGAGCTTGATCGAGCAAGCAAACTCGCTCCCCATAACGGACCCCAATAGAAATCCAAGCGAGAAGCTTTTTTTGGTTATTAAAAGGCCCCTTTTCGAGTTTTGGGAATTCCCTACAATTGAATATGTTGATGGTTCATTTGAAACTCCCTTGCACAAGGTATTCGTCGGCCTTTTACTTGTACTTAGGTGGCAACAGACCATGCAAAGACCCTTTTTAGCGGTGCAGAGCCAAATTTTTATGTGCCTGGCAATGCTCCATTTGATTTCCAACAGACCGCCAATAAGGTATTTCGAATTCCTTTATTTAGACGTTCTACTTTCGAATTGAAACTCTGCTGCCATTTCCTCCCATAACTGTGGGATCAGATTATATTGCCTATGCATGGCTCTCAAAAAGGGAATTGCAAAATTTGTTATCAAAAGAAATACCTTTGGGAAATGTTCTTTCTTGTCTAGTAGATTAGTATAACTTATTATAAATATTTGTTAAAAGCCGAACAAAGAATCACTTTTATTTGCATGTACAATTATGGGGGACATCTTCTTGTCAAAGCCATCACATCTAGCATGTGGGCTTTAATGGAAAATGGATTCTTCCCATTTTTCATATGAAGTGAGTGGGTACACTCAAGCTTGTTCTTTAAATGCTCATGTATTACAGCAAGATTTGGCACATACGCTTTAACATTCTGGTCCAGGTCCGCTATTAGTTTTCGAAAGATGAAAAGCTCAACTTCAGACATGTTTAAATCCTTCAAAGACTCAATTTCATGATCATCCGAGAACAGCTTGGCAAGAATGGAATACAAATTAGACGACAGGTTTCCACTGGGCAAGTTTCGTATGGATTCGTTGTACGATTCCAGATTAAGTAGGTAGTTGATACATTTTTGCTCGTTACTCAAGTGAGATGAAGATTCCGTGGAAAAAAATGAGCAGAATGTTTCTAAATTTTGCTTTCGAAGTACCATAATTGAAAATTTTATCACGTCGGTCGGAGGAAACAAATTCCAAAATAAATTTAAAATTTATGGTCAAAGAGCAAGCAAATAGTTCTTCGCTACCCCCTGATGTGGCGTCAGCAAAGCCCGAGCCGCCTTCAAATATTATCAATGACATCAAAAGGCTTTGGGAGTGTAAGATTTATATGCCAATTTCTAGTGAAGCAAGCGGACCTGAAACATCAGTGTGAAATTTTACTTGATCATCAAACCCAATATGTCAAGCTAATCGACGAACGTCGACGAGCAGAAGATGAAATGATGGAACGAATTTACATTAAAGAAATAAGTGAAATTAACAGGGAGTATGAGGTACGCTGCTTTTTATTTAAAATCATCAAAGGGGGTTAAGAACCAAGTAAAGGCCAAGATTCTAACTGACCTGCAACAGAAGCGAAAAAAGTGGCACTGGATAGAAAGCGATGTCTCTGATTCTTGCGAGTTACCAAAACTCTCATCTGTTTCCCAAATTGCCCCACTGAGGCCGTTGAGAAAGCTCCGAAAAAGGGGAAACTCTTTGCCAAAAGTGGATCCTTCTTCAGAAGATAATATTGCCAGCATCCTGCTCAATGGAAAAGGAGCGGGAAGGCAAACTGTTGCCCTTCCCTCGACATATCAAGCGCTAAAAGACCATGAAATTGAGGCTGACATTAAGCTGCTGTTCTCCTCAATAGAAACCTAACCACTGTTGTAAACTTATTGATGTAAACATTAAAAGAAAATTTCAAAATAATTTTTGCCATTGGTAATTTCCAAGGGTGACGACAAAATCTGCATTTGAACTTTTATTTTTAATTGGTTGCATTATCAGTTATGCTCGGCAGCAAAACGTGATTGGCGTTCTTTGTTATTATCCAATACAAATCAAGTTCAAGTTATTTTTTCTGTTAAATATCGCCGGATTTTGCCAACCTTTCCTTCCTTTATGAATCTATTCGAATACATAGGTGCGTGGGCGGACCAAAAGCGGATTGAGAGGGAAATTGGGCTACTGGGTTCAAACCGTCTTTTATCTTTGGACCCACACCCATTGTGCAACAGGAATAGACTTGACCAAGTCACCCTGTATCCCTCAAGAAAATTATCGCTTCCCCCTACGCTCTCAAATCCTAGCCAGATCATTCTTTGCTCCGCCCTGACAAAGAAGTATGAATCAGCAGGAGAAGCTATCTTGTTCTCGAACGATAGTTCTCGATTTGAAGAGGCTTTTTTGCTGCTCAAGCAAGCATGTATCCAAGGCATTTCAATGAATGCCATTTCTGCTCTTGGCTTTTGCTATGAGTTTGGGCTTGGGACCTGCACCAACTATTCGTTGGCCGAGTCTGCCTATGTTCTCGCTGCAGAAAAAGGAAACGTTCCGCTGGCTCAGTCGAGGATGTCTTTTTTGCGAAAGTATGGCCGACCAGGCCTTCCGATTGATAAAAATGAAGCCGAGCACTGGGCCGATACTTTGGCTGCCCATGGCTCAGTAGGAGCTCTCTCCTGGCTAAACAGGGCTGCCCAAAATGATCTAGGGGCCGCTTTGTACTGTCTTGGCGTATGTTATCACGATGGTCTTGGGTGTGCGAAGGATGAAATCAAGGCTTTCGCCCTTTACAAGCGAGCGGCCGATCAAGGTCTTTCAAGAGCTTTTGGCATTCTCGGATATTGCTTTGGCGAGGGATTTGGGGTTGAAAAAGACTTTTCACAATCAATTTTTTATTATCAGAAGGCAGTTGAGGATGTCTCTTCGCCAATCGATACCGTTGCCCTCTTCAATTTAGGCTGCTGCTACGAAGATGGCTCAAAGGGAGTTCCACAAGATTTTGAAAAGGCAGTTTATTACTACAAATTAGCTGCAGATGCCGGCAATGCTTATGCGCAATCTGCTCTTGGTTACTTTTATGAATATGGTATTGGCGGCCTCCCCGTCAATACCCAGCAAGCCGTTTCTCTTTATCGTCTAGCTGCAGAGCAAGGATACCCTTGGGCACAATCTAACCTTGGGTACTGCTATCAACAAGGAATCGGTCTTCCCAAGGATGCTAGTCTTGCCGTTTGGTGGTATGCCAAAGCAGCTACTCAGGGACATCCCCGGGCTTTGCACAATCTCGGACATTGTTATCAATCAGGTGAAGGAGTCCCGCGTGACCTAGAGAAGGCGTTCCTGCTATTTGAGAAATCTGCTGCACAGGGCCATCTCTTTGCCTTCCATTCGCTTGGGCATTGCTACCAAAACGGATTCGGCGTTCTTGTTAATCCCAGCGAAGCATACTCTTGGTATCTCAAGGCCTCCGAGTGCGGTCACGGACCAGCCCAACTATCTCTTGCTTACTGCTACAAGAATGGTATCGGGTGTGAAAAAAATTTACAAAAATGTTTGCATTGGTTTGAGCGGGCTGCACAAAATGGCGTTGCATTGGCCCAAAACATTATGGGAAGTCTATGTGAGCTAGGGCTTCACGAAACCTTTATTCCAAAAGACGCCAGAGCTGCTGTGGAATGGTATCAAAAGGCCGCTGCCCAGGACCTTTCCTATGCCATCTGTAATTTGGGATATTGCTATGAAAGAGGAAACGGTATTGAACAGTGTTATCGCACGGCTTTTAAGCTATACGAATCTGCTGCGTTCAAAGGACACTCCCGTGCCATGGATCGCCTGGGCCTTTTTTACTTGGAGGGCAGAGGAACGGCCTCCGATTCTGAACTGGCAACACTGTGGTTTAAACGCTCCGCCCAAGCCGGATATGCTCTTGGAATGCTCCATTATGGTGAGGCTTTAGAAGAAGGCTCTGGCGTAAGCCAATCCACTTCGGAGGCTCTTCAATGGTATCAACTTGCTGCGTCAAAGGGAAGAAAAGAAGCCCTTGATAAATTGAGGATTTTATTACTAAAGCTATCAAGGGAAGATTCGGGCGATATTATTTTGTATGGACATATTGCCTGTGCTGCTTAGCCTAGAAATTGTACTATTTATTAAACCTATTCCAATTCAAGTACAAAATGGTTTCAAAAAAATAGAACCTACAGCACGCAGTATTCCCATGCGGTCACCCATCATAGTACTGACTGCGCCAGCACTGGCTTGACTTCGGGGATCGGACGAGACCCGGTGTTTTCCAGTGTGTATGGCCGTAGATATTGGGCTGACAAAATAATTTAATATAAATATATTTAACTTAATCTAACAATCTCTTTCGTGACTTCCTACCTCATATATGCACCTATTCTATATGAGCGTCGGCGAAATTAATATGCCTCTTAGTTGATACCTTATTCTGATGTATTAAATTGAATTTTGGATGTTTTAAATTATTTAATGATTGCATTAGGCATCGAGGGCTCAGCTAACAAAGTTGGTGTTGGCATTTATAGATCTTCCGATAAGGCAGTTCTTTCAAATATACGGAAAACATTTATAGCTCCGATTGGTGAAGGATTTCTACCAAAAGAAACCGCCGCTCATCATCGAGCTAATATATTGGGGTTGATCAGGAATGCTCTCTGTGAATCAAACTTGTCTCCTAAAGATCTTGACTGCATTTGCTTTACCCAAGGTATTGCACAACATTAATCATTCAAAGGACCCGGGCTTGGCGCGCCACTTCATAGTATGGCCGTTGTGGCAAGAATCCTTGCTTTGTTATGGAAAAAACCGCTAGTTCCTGTGAATCATTGTATTGGCCGTAAGATATGTTTTCGATTTACCATCACAGATATCGAAATGGGAAGATCTATTACCGGAGCAAAGGATCCTGTGATCTTATATGTCAGTGGCGGCAATACGCAAGTCATTGCATATTCAAACAAAAGGTTTCCATTTGCTAATGTATTTCTTGCAGATATATGATTCTGGGGGAAACCGTTGATATAGCTGTTGGTAATTGCTTGGACCGTTTCGCACGCACCGTTAAGATATCTAATGACCCTAGTCCTGGCTATAATATTGAAATTGCCGCAAGGTATTTTATAAATCTTTATTCCTCCAGGAAAGGAAAGCATCTCCTTCCACTTCCATATTCCGTTAAGGGAATGGATGTATCTTTTTCTGGGATTCTTTCCGCAATTGAGAAAGCTTATTCATCCGGGAAGCATCCCACGTATTCTATTGAGGATTATTGTTTTTCGCTGCAGGAGACAATATTTTCGATGCTAGTAGAAGTGACGGAGAGAGCACTGTCTCATGTCGCCTCTGACGAGGTTTTGATTGTCGGTGGTGTTGGATGTATTTAAAGTAGCCGGTCTATTTTTAGGCAATTTGCGCTTACAAGAAATGATGGCTGGCATGGTTGCCGAAAGGGGAAGCACACTTTACGCCATCGATGAGAGATATTGTATTGATAATGGAGCCATGATAGCATGCGCTGGGGCTCTTTCGCATCAAACTGGGCCGGGAATACTAGCTATCGAGGATACCGCAGTGACTCAACGGTAATTTTTTATTTTTATCAAGAAAGATTTCGGACTGATGATGTGTATGTTACGTGGAGGGCGTAGCGTTCTTCTCCATTCGACGCTTGTGAATTTCCATGACGTCTGTGCGGCCCATACAGACCCAACCATCCTTTTTGACGACATATACTAATAAAAATAACCTTTTTCTAATAAGCAAACCTAAAACAGTGCCACCAGAATAGGCGTCCCTATGGGTGGCATGGTAAATAGCCCGCTGCCCCAAGTCAACGGCCTCATCGATGGAAAGATCATACCGATATTCTGAATCTAATATTCCGTAAGCAAATGTAGAGCCAGAGCCAACAGAGAAAAGATTGCCCTCTAAACGTGTGCCATCTGAATCGACATAGAAAAGACCAGGGCCTTTTTTGTCCCATCCAGCGACCATAGTTCCCTATGATGATTTACACGAAACTTACCATGGAAAGCCCCATTCCACGATACTGCAAAACCATATTTGCGAGGGTCTTTGAAGCTGCAGCTACCGAGATTCGCTCCTTGTTCTTTAGCTCATAAAGACGGCAATGAACACCAAGGACCCGCTCCCAATATGAACAATCCGCAGCACCGCCGGCCATTGTTCCAAGGAGAAATGGATTTATCTCAATAACCTTCTTGACAGTTTGAGAAGCTACGAGAATTGAATGTTCATTTGGTACCAATATAAGAACCAGAGGTTGCTCTTGAATCAACGGCAATTAGAACTCCATGCGCAAATTTAAACCCAAGCGTCGTCGTACCATGGTTAAGCGATAGAGGTGCACATGGGGCCTGGCCATCTTGGGCAGTATCGCCCTTTGGCTTTCGATGTTGATGGCTGGGGGTAGAAATGATATGTTTATGAATGAACTCAATCGCCTATTTCTATAAATCTCATAGGAATACATTGCAATTGGGCGCAGTAATAAAATTCCCATCATGGCGAAAAGTCGAATCTACAAGGACAGCTGATGGTTGGGGCATTGCGACGGAAAGTTTTTAAATTTCTTTTAAATTTGTAAATTTAAAAACAATGTTTATTTAATTTTACAAAAGAAATGTTCAATTACGGAGTTAATCGAAAAATTGACAAATCAAAAACTGCTTACCAAATCAGCCAATAAATCTATTGGATATAGTCCATTGATGGAAGATCCCGTGCCCTAGATTACTGTTAGCACTTGATTTACAAATATTATTGATAATTAACTCGAAATTCTGTTGATAGTTCTATAAATGTCTACCATCTCAACACAGGCTATTGATGTAAGTTGATTGATTTATAACTCTCTGTTAGCCCTCTTCTGAGGTTATGGATGGGTGTGATCAGTCGCGAGGGTTAAACTCGCTTACGAATTCAAATATATCTCTCTACTATTATAATCAGACTGGAGACTTGCTGCGTGACTATGCGCTTGCAAGTTATCCCACCAAAAGTGCCAAAGAGAACCATGCTCAACAAGCATTGTCCCAATTTGGCTCTTTGCCAGGTGCTCGACATCCACCATCTTCGTACGACCCAGACGATGGCGTGCTAGCAGAGGCACTTTTATCGTTCTCGAGCGCAGTTCTAGCTCCCGTGACAGACAAAAATGACGAAGTGCGTGTCAAAAGGCATAAATCAGCCTCTGAGTCTTTCTCTCCGGACAGGAGCGACGATGCCTCGTCTTCTGACCAATACTGCCTTCTTGTGTCGATGAATTGGTGCTTCCCCATATATAACAAACGCTTTATCGTTGGTCGCGGTAATGTGAAGACATCCATGCACCGCTCAACTCCGGAATCTTCCTCCTCCTTTTCCTCTTCTTCAGATCCGGATAATGCACAGGAGGAATATATGGAAAAAGCTATTACAGATCGAAGTAGCTCAAAGGCCGAAATCAATCGGCATCATGAAGACACAAATAAGAGTCACTGCAACTCACGCACAAACCAAAGCCGATCTAGTGCAGTCGACTCTGAAAATACATCCTTAAAAGAAGGTAGTTCGATCGATGTATGCAGAAATAATGACCTTCTTGTCAAAGTTGGGATTTCAAAATTGATTTCTCGAAATCATCTCAAGTTTGCATACAATTCAATAGTCGGTGTGTGGGAACTTGTTATCCTTGGAAAAAATGGAGCCACTATTGACGGTACCAATCACAGGCCCACGCCTAATACGATCGACTCCACGGGCCGTAATAGCGTAAAACTTGGTGTCAAGTAAGAAGTGGAAATCGGATTTTAACCTTTAGTTTGATTCAATTATCAGGTGTATCTTTCATTTTTGTTTCCGATCCATGCAAGTTCATATGGTCGATGATGTTTCGGTCAAAGAATCTTTTTTTGCAAGGCCAAACAAACGAAAATTCTTTCACACAACCTGTGATTTCCTTTAATTCGAAAAAAGGAGCCCCCCTCCCATCGATTCCATATTCATATCCCTGTGTAGATTTCCAACAATATCCTATCTCGCAAGGTAATCTCCCGAATGGGATGAGTCCGAGGCGAACAGCCATACCTAACGATTACCAGGCTCGCCCACTGCAACCAGCATTTCAACAATCCTCGGCAAAGATCAAGCCACCGATATCGTACTCTTTTCTGATTGCAGAAGCTATTTATAATGCACCCAACAAACGATCTACCCTCTCTGGAATTTATAACTATGTTTTGGAAAAATATCCATACTATAGGACTGCTCGGCCCGGTTGGCAAAACTCAATACGACATAACTTATCTCTTAACAAAGCCTTTATCAAGCTTCCACGCACAGGCGGAGAGCCTGGAAAGGGGATGTTTTGGGCTGTAGACGGGGCTTATATGCATCTTTTCCCCAATATTGCCCCTTTAGATACGAAGCCCATGGTGACAGATGGTTTCCTGTCACAAAATGTTTCCTATTCTTCAAATTCGGCCTCACCGTTTTCATCTCCTACCCAAAATAGCACAGAATATGAATCTTGTCCTTCTTCTTCGCCCTCCACGTCGTTTTCACATGTTGAAGAATTCGAGAGCAAATTTTCACGTAACTCGCCTCCACCTTTTTCTTACATTGCTTCAAAGTTCCGGGATCAAGAATTCTCGTCCTTTAGCACGGCCCTTTCAATTCCAAATGTATTCCCTTCAACTGAGAGGAAAAAAATATCTCTTCGGAAAGATAGCAGCTCCAGTGCAGTCAATTTAATACCTGATACAACTGACAGGAGAAGGAGGAGGGATAAATCTATTGATAGGCAATTTTCGTTGAAGAGCCTTTTGAATTGATGCTGTAAAATCTTGAATTATTGTTAAATTTCACTATAAATAAATAATTAACCCTAAATATTTGATAACAAAGCGCATAGAAGAGCAGACAATTATAGACGACCCTTTGTGTAACAATTGGTCACAAGTAGCATATAAATTGTAAATAAATTCGGAATTAAATTCAATCCCAAATCTATTTTACTATCACAATGCAACGGCTATTTGGCAGTGGCAGAAAGAAGGTCTCGATAGAAGAAACTACCAGGGCACTTGACAGCACTATCGAAAATGTACTTTATCTTTTTCATGTTAACGTCAGCTAGATGGCCGATCAAATTCGATTAGGGCCAAAATTGCACAGATTGAGCAAGACCTACACAAGCAAGTAAAAGCAATAGACTCATTTGCCTCTGCCACAGCAAGGAACAGGGCACTTCAACTTTTAAAGCAGAAAAAGATATACGAAGAGCAACTTGTCAATATTGAGGAACGCCAAATAGGTATGGAGCAAACGCGCCTCGGGTTAATAAGTATGCGTTGTATTTGTTATTTCTAGACGCGGAGAGTTCCCTTGCCGTTGTGTCTACAATGAAACTAGCATCTAAAGATTTGAAAAGACAATTGGAAGAAATCGACAGCACCAAACTAGCAGTATCACAAGTCCCTAATCAGTAGAGAGATATGGATGATCTTCAGAGTTTGTTGGAAGATTCGAATGAAATGTATTCCGTGATATCCTCAGGCCATGAGATATCCAATGTTGTTGACGATGATGCTTTGGAGGAGGGTATCTTTATTTTTGTACCCTTAGAATTGCAATCTTTACAAAAATCGCAACATATATCCACGGCGACAACGTATCTCGATTCGCTTGGTGCGCGTAAAAGCGAGGCCGTCTCTGGGTTTGAAAACAGCATCGCCAGGCCATAGAAGAGGAGCCCCGCCATTTTTGCAGAAACCAAGGGCCTTCGTTTTACGCAACTTAATACACCGTTTATTGTAGCCCTAGTTTCGTGTATTAAAATTTTATCAAATGACCTAAACTTGGGAGTTGGCATAGGTTTCGTACTAGCTTTAATGGAAACAACTACATCAAAAGTAGTCCCTCCGACTGGCAGGATGAGGCAAAGGCTCATATCTACGTGGGTAAGAGGGTTTATCATAATCCCTATACGAGGATTGACGCAAAGGTGGATTTTCGGGGTAAGAGTAATGAAATGTTTTTGGCGATCTAGAACGTTTTCGCTCGTTTCCCTCATATACAGGTCTACGATAAGAAGGCTGGCGAGGGGAAAGAGATCTTGGGGGAGGAGATCTCGAAGATTTTCTATCAGATCCTCGCAAGGAAGGGTCCCTTCCTGACACTTTGTTGCAAATTTCCGCTGGGCCCTTTCGACTGCCACCCAAACCACCACCAAGCCTACGAGGGAGCCATCCACGGACTGTCCGCCCCCTTTCTACATCCACCACGCATCGACGCTGGCCATCAATTTTCCTTCCATCCGCCTCAAAATATGCAATTTTAGCACTCTTCTCTCGCTCAAACTCGATGAACGCATAACCACGCGGAGTAGGCGCAGTTCCTGGCTTTTCAACAACAACAACAGACTTAATAACGCCATAAACCTCGAATTCTCGTCGCAATTGGCGCTCTGTGACGGAATAAGGGAGTCTCCCAACAAAGATAGTCTTGAAAGGATCGCTCTTGAAGGATGGCTTGCAAGTTGAATATTCTTTAACTTGCTCGGCTAGCTTTTCCTCTTGTAGTTGTTTTCGCTGCAATTTCTAAATAAAGTAAAAGATAAAAAATACCGTCAAACTTTTCTCGGCCTCATCCTTGTGATCAGAAGTAGAATTTGCAGAGGAGGCATAGAGATCTTGAATGTGTTTAAGAAAAGAGCCAACGCCAGAATGTCTGCAACCAACCCTTTCATCAGGAGCCCTATCTATTGGCTTTTTATAAGCAGGGAAAGGTCGAGGTATAAAAAATCTATTCAGTGGAGGCTGGATAAATGCGCTAAGCTTGGGAGTATTTGCGGAACTTAGACCACCTCTTGAATAATCCATGGAATCTTAATTTTAAAATTAAAATTACAGCCTGTCGTTTATTTAAAATTTAAATTACATTGAAAGGGAGCTCCACCATCTTTGATCTCTCTTGTAGCGACACAGCTCCGACTTGATGGAGGAGAGATGATGCGAAGGGAGCTGTGCTACCAAATTTAAATAAGTATTGAGACCTAGAAAATATGATTACCACCTTACTTTCGCGCCCCGGATTTTTTATACATGAAATTAGTGTGGCAAATATATGTTTTTCCGGCAATTTTCTTCTCTTTTTTTTAATAGAAGACGTGTTGCTAAGTTTTGAGATACTCTTGTATGGATTGTCAAATATGAAATAAGATTCCATGGCCTCCGTATCAGGGGTCTCGGGAATATAATATGGATTTCTAAGCCTTGGTGTTGATTTCATTTCATTTTCATATAACCCCATTTTCTGGATATTCATATGTTTTCGCTGACGATCTACAAAATTTGATGGCATATGTTACCTTGCAGTATTTCATCAATTGGGAGTCTTTGACCTTTGTCAATAGACTCCGCTATGATATCAGCAAAAATGCTCGTTGCGCTCTGAAGGAAGCTAGAAGGTACTTCAAGAAGGTCACTAAGGGACTCGTTTTCCTTTAGTATTCCAGTTTTTAAGGATCTAAATATGGACAAATCTGGTGGTAGACATAGCCTTTCGGTGTCCGAAAGAAGAGTTCTGGTCTGTTTATATTGCGAGTTTACTTGTAGTAACTCTTTGGTTGCCTTTTCTTTGGCGATAGTTGCGTCTGAATTGGTACTTTTAGGATTTATCGCTGCTGGCCGATATTTTTGAATAAACTCTGCCAGACCCATTCCAGTGAAAGTCATAACAAGAGGATAATGGAGATATGGCGGTAATTTGGTCTCAAAAAAGTCGCAGATTCTTGCCTCCGTTTGAATCTTGTTGTGTGTCTCCTTGGACTCTATTATCAGGGAAATTACATCAAATAGATATAGGGGATAAATAGAGGCACTCCAAGCCCCACGAAACCTTAGAACGCCAAAAGGAATTTCATCATATTTCTTCCTTCGCTTAACCCGATAAAAAATCAGATAATTGGAGCTAACATCAAGCTTTAAAAGGCTATTTGGATCTGCCTCCATAAAATAATTGTCACACGGAAATTCAGGCAGCAGGATGGGATCTTCAGACACAGGTCGAAGGGAGTATGATGGAATTTCACTTCTCTATCAAATAAAAATTGATTGGAGATACCTTTTTGGTATCTTTGGCATAATCTTCTGGAAAGGGCCACCTAGATTCTTTATCACTCTGCGTAATAAAGCGCACAGTTATCGAATGATATTTAGTTTCCGTGGCGGATGCAGTGGCATCGGCCATCCTTAGCCCCACCAAAATGCCCTTAGAAAGCATGTGTTTAGAAGAAGAAGAGAGACCAAATATCTGCTCCACATTAGACAGCACGTCTTTGACAGAACAACAATCATTGAAGATGATGGGCAGCAATTTCGATAGGTGTCCAGTGTTTGCTATTTTCTCCTTTCCAAAATTAAATATAACCAGCCTTTGATCCCACCTACAAGGTCCGTCATAGGGAAGCAACTGACTCGATGCGCTTGTTGGAATCGACCTGGTGATAAGCTGAGTATTTAGTGCTGCAAACGAGTTTGCATGCGATGATGTAAAAAGCAAAGTTACAAGTGGAATTCCAACTCCAGGCCATCTGCCCCTTCCAAAAGTGGCTTCTTTTCCAGAGGCTATTCGAACCAGTTGAGTAAGATAGAAGGAATATGAAATGGACTCTTGAAGATGCTGCTGCTCTGAGTTTGTAGTGAAGTTCTTTTCGGTCCGTTTGAACTTTTTATTGGCCTTTTTTTTGCCAGGAGCCGTTGGAATGATTTTAGGCGTGGTGAGTTTTTTTACGCATTCAAGAAACCCTTCAAAGCAAAACTTGTCTTCAGCCAATTTGCTCGCTATGTTTGGTAAAAAAGTATGCTCTGAAGGCATTTCAAAATGCACAAGACGTCGAGCCTGGATCGATTGGCTAGTGGTGATCAAGCAAAATTTATCGCTCTCAATTGCGCGTTTAGTTCGGGATGCATGCTCATGCTCCTTCTGACGATGCTACATTGATGTAGATGATAGTTTACCTTAACAAAATATTCTATGGCGGTTTTAACTATTTCTAAACTGGATAAAGTTGTTTTACATGATTGGGACTTTGCCAGTTGTGTTTTAGAAAGGCCATAGTCATCAATGATGAACTGAAAATACATAAATACACAAAAAGATGGCAAAATTAAAATGCGCTGAAATTTATTCCACAACGTGGTCAATTGATTAATTGAAACTCTTTCACATTAAAAGTCTCCTCCAAAGCTTTGTTGCAAATTAAAATTTTATCATTAAAACTTTGTTGCAAATTAAAAGCGCTTGCAAATTAAAAGCGCTTGCAAATTAAAAGCTTGCTTGTAAAGTATAAAGTGATTTGCTACGTTTTAAAACCAATAGACTTTTTATTCGTTATTTTTGCATTTGCATTATCCAGATCTTTTCGATGGATGGTGCATTGGTGTGGGAGAAATGTCTGATGACAATTATCCTCTTTTTTGTTACTCTAATATTTACATTTCTACCTTGGGTTTTGAAGAGCTCTAACTCCCCAAAATGGCGCACTTCCGTGTTGTCGCTTTGCACTTGTCTCGCTGGTGGTGTGATAGTTGGTTCTCTATTTTTCCATTTGATTCCAGAAACGTTGATCAATGTCCATTCGGTAAGCATTGCACCTGCTCATGGAAAATCCAATCCAATCGCTCATGATTGCAGGTTGCATGACCATTCACTCGGATGCTCCCACCATCAAGGCGCTGAATCACATTCCCACTCAGTTCACGACCATGCTGATGATTGCTGCGAAGAGCCTTTTCAATGGGGTTCTTTAGTATTTGGCCTTTCATTTTTCGGGCTTTTAGCCATTGATAGGTTGCTCTTGGCTCATCGCAATTGTGCCGAGCCCTCTTCATCACCGATAAAGGAAAAATTAAAATCCAGTCCCAGCTCTGCGCATAAAGTTTGTTGCTCCTCAAAAAATGACAACCACAGCCACCATGCACCATCTTCAGTTCAAAGCCAGGCAGGTTTCGGCGAGCCATTGAAATCAACCCCAAATCAACCTTCCTCCTCTCAAGAGTGCCATAGTGTAAATGCCTTTGGAGGCTGTCATGTCGAGGGATTAGAACAAGGGTCCTCAAAAGTGCAGTCGTTATTTTTTGTTTTGGCCCTTTCAGTTCACTCCTTTGTTGAGGGCCTAGCCGTGCAATCGATATCAACGGCGCCTGCCATGTTTTCCTTTTGCATTTCACTTTTTTCGCACAAATGTTTGGAGGCTCTTGCCCTCGGCATTAGCGTGTATAAAGCCAAATTCTCCATCTCTCACTCGATCATTTTGGGATTTATTTACTCTTGCCTAACGCCACTTGGAATCCTGATTTCAATTGGACTGCAAGAGACCTCTATTTCCGGCCCTGTCCTTGCAGCGGTGGTAAATGGGCTTGCCGCCGGATCTTTTCTCTTTGTCGCCGTTATAGAAATGATAATCCCGGAACTGCACACCTATTCGTCATCTACGCCAGCAAAGTTTCTTGTCCTGATTTGCGGATTTCTCGGAATGGCTGCTGTATCCCTTTTTCCCCACGCACATACCCATTGATTTTTAAAGATAAATTAAACCGCTTCAAAATTTAACCGCCTGCCCTGAAATACCGTTCTTTTAGGTGCTTTTAATAATAATTTATGCCAGCGGAGTAGATGCAGCAAGCGAGGCAAATGTTAGATAACTTGTGTGCCCTTTAACTTCTGTAAATGGATATGATACAAGCGTTTGGCCTGCCTTTGTAATCTGATGTTCCTTCATTAAAACCTCAGCCATCCAGATATCTAAAGATGAAAGTCACTTGGCCGGCGCTAACCTGTAAAGTTTGATGACCTCAGTTCTGACACGGCCTTTTGGACCTGCTCAATGCAAGGGGAAAACGTACAAATTCGGCCGCCCTTGAAATTATCAACAAAAGAAACCTGTGGCGATAAAGTTTTTTTTGCGTGAACGATAGCAGACCAAGGATTGGGAAGATCAAGAAAAACAGCCGAAACAAGCCGATTTTGAGATCCAAATCCATTCACCGTTACGTCGACTTCTACAAAATAATAAGCCATCGCAGTTACCAGCGATAACATCGACCAGGTCGTGGCCCAGCCCATGGGATCTCAGCTCTTTGCAGGCGGCTTCTGCTCTTTCTTTATGGAATTCAAATGTATACAAATGCCCGTGAGGAGCAATAGCACGAAGAATGTGGTGCGAGAAAGAAGCGCTGCCAGTTCCTGAAATAAGCTATCAGCAACTACCACATTCAATCACTACGGATCCAGGCTTAAGACCAAGGGCCATTATGATAAAGGAGGCATCGGCGGCATATATGATTTGTGTACGATGGGAAAGAATGTTTGTCCATAGGTCTGCATTCGGCCGCAGTGCGTAGGCCGTGGTGCGTCCATTCGATGAACGCCACTAAGAGGTAATAGTCAACGGCAATGTGGTTACTTTGGAACCAAACGGCTTCCCAACAAGATCTACATGATTAAATAGCCCATAAACGGAATGCATATTTCCGGATTCCTCCAAAACTACAGGAATCATGATGGAAGGAGAAAGGTAGAAAACAACAAGGTCGCCAAATTGAATTACTTTCCCCACACTAAAGGACATCGGCAAAATTAATGTTTAAACATTGTGCTGTTTTTAAATTTAGAAATTCTCATGCCTTTAGAAGCATGGATCTATTTGCTCTCCCTCATTTTGGCGGCGCTTTTGCTGTTTGCAATGGTCTTTTTTGTAAGCGTTCTTTTTACAATGTAGATAATTTTATTTTCCGATTTGGAATGTGACTATGTAAACCCAATAGATCTTTGTACAAATTTGAATCAGTTCGTAATCCCGGAATACCTTATACATGCACTTTGCTCAATCTCGCTCTTCATGACCGGATCGATCTTTGCGTCTGCCTGGAACATTCCACTGCTCTCATTTCACGCATACAGAATCTATACTAGAACGGCCTTTTTCGATGCTACCGAAATCTTCCATCTCCTAAACCGCCATAAACGAGAATCCTTCATCAAGCTTGGATTCTATCTCTTTTCCTTCTTCTTATATTTGTACAAGCTTATAGCTTCTATCATTAAATAGATTCCCACAAAAATAGGAGGCTTATCTTTTAATAAAACAGCTAAATTTACAGCCTTATCTGACAAATCAGGGAACGGGGAGGAGGGTGTGATTTCACAAGTAGTTTCATCACATACCGATGAACGGGACATGATCCGTTTATTTGCATAATTGTCTTCTCCACAATCAAGGGATCGGAATTATTCGGCGGTATCCATCACAGTTATTTGGTGAAGCGCATTTGGGTGGTCGTTTTCGGATGATACGATTTCCTCGTCATCCCCTAGCCCGTCAGATAGCTCGTTGTCTGTTTGCGAAATATCCTCTTCGTCAGATCCTGAAATTTCATCATCGTCCCCGTTGTCGATACTGTTGTCACTCTCTTCTAAATCGCTGTCGGAATATTCAAAATTAGAAGGCTCTTTAATTGCAAGCAACTCCTCTGGGATTTCGAAAAGCTCGTTCCCAACGGCCTTTGATTGCGCAATTTTGGCGGCATCCCAAATAATATTAAACCTCGTCACTCGCGGCTTGTCTTCGATTATTTTTCTTCTTAGCAGGGAGATGTTGATGGGGGCATCATCTGGCATCACTTCCTTGAGAAATTCATCATTAAAGTCGGTATCCACGTAATACCCAATTCTGATAAACTCTTGCTCAACATAGGAGCAAGTGAGGAGCAATACAGTCACACCCCGTATCTCATGCTGTGGGATTAGTTCGGGACGCGGAGAATCCGTCTCAAACAGAAACCGATTAACACCAACGGGAACAGGGCCAACCATGATTGAATCGAGGACCTGATCATATTTTGCGCTTTCAGCGGACCCAACATAAATGAGCTTCCAATTCAAATCTAAATTAAAGTTTAAATCGGAGACAAAATATGGTAAAATAAAAGACATCAAATCAGCATGCTCATCAGATGTATGTACGCAGCATGAGAAGAGCAAATTACAACCTACCTTCGTCTAAAGGGCACAGGCATTCAAATGTGATTTCAAACCGAAGAGGATCGGTAAAAGCAGCCAAATTATTTAAAATTTTTACATTTAAAATATTAACAGATGCCATTCGTGTAGCTTGTTGATGTCCCTCAAACCAAAGGCAACCGTGATATCAATGCAAAAATAGGAGAAAATTAGCAATCTTCAAAAAATTAATTTAAAATTAATGCAAAGTGTTGATTGGACTAAACTTTCTCCTCTTTCGGACGACGAAATTGCCATCCACTTGGCAAAAATTGATGCAAAAATCACAAGCTCATCAGAACCACTTTCCCTGATAGCCCAAGTGCCGTTTGCGGAGCTTTTTTCGGAGTTACTCTCTGGAAGGTCTTCAAGTGCAACCAGAGCCATTCATTCTTTACTGTTCAGTATTTTTTCTCTTATCGATACGGAAGCCTTTATCACTGATCACAAGGTACCGGCGCCAAATTGATAGTAGACATACATTTGCACAGGAATATCCCTATTGCCTACTCATCGTGAGGCTCTTGAGCCGATCTTATCAAGGCTATTATGCGCAACGAAAGTATGAACGAATGGCCCATAATTAACGTTAGAACATTGACATTGTTAACGAGATGTTTTTATTGCTGGCCTCGCCGGCAATTTCCGTTTTTTGTTTCCTTAAGCAATGCATCTTGAAGGTTTTTGTAGGTTTTATAAAGTAGACCTTCAATTCGGGCGATTTTCTGCCCTATCTGCTATCAGAAGATAACAAGTTCCTCACTTATGCGTATCTTTCAACGTATGCGTTTAAATGGGTAACATTTAGGCTTCAAGATGTCAGTGTTTTATTGAGATATTTGGAGGTGTCCCTTGAGCTTTCTTCGGCTAAATATTCGATTTTCGTTACAGGACAGCTGCAATTTTCGGCACTGCTTAGTAATGCCATCGTATTGGCAAATGAAGACATCTTACTTTCTCTAAATATCATCGAGCTTTGCACGCAGGTACCGTTGTGTTATGTTATCCGGGGTTTCTTGGCTTAGTTTATTAATGTTTACCGGCCCTCTGAATTATCAGAAACGCTCGTTGACAATGTGTTTGCGTTGGCCAACCCACAAAAAGAGGCGTTCTCGCTATTGCTTCCTACACTTTTCAGCTTTATGTCAAATTATTGCGTCCTTTGCCAGAATGATAGGGTAGGGCATCCACATTGATGCATTCAATAGGGCAATCTATTGAGGCAACTAGACGAAAAGCACCATTTTATTGCTGTGATTTACAGGCAAGTGTATTCTGAGGATGTCAGCATTGTGGTAAGCATTTTGTCATTACATGACATATGAACAGAGTTCAGCTGTCATTGCTTTTGCCCCATTGCTTGGGTTGGAAATTACCAAAACCCTTGCCAACGATTTCATTGAATTTCTGCTGGATTACCACGGCAGGCAGCTTGCTGTCCAAATTGCTTGCCTAAATGCTATGATTCTGGTTTTAAAATCCACATATCCGCTCAATGACACCATATGCATTCGAATGTTGAAGGCCGTTTTCCCAAGGTGCTCCCATCCTGATTTGGAGGATGCAGCCTATAAAGTGATAGCACTGCTCCTTTCCAACCCTGTTGCTTTAAAGGTATTTTATGGGATGTCAAAATCTAGGCATCAATTGGCGAAGGCTACTGGGTTACCCTCTTGAGAAGAGAGACGGTCTCATACCACGCTCTGATTAACAGGTTTAAGCAATTTGTAACGGCCTTAGATATTCGATTGTTGAGATGATTTTGTCGAGCACAATTTTGGCAAGCGTTTTTGACGACGAATTAAGAGCAAAGCTAAGCGAGTACAAATCGAAGGGAATTGCCTACGCGCCAGCCACCGCACAAATTGCAATCGAATAAGATTGGGAATATTAAAAGCAAAATGTAAATAGTTTCCATTTGGATCTGTAAGATATCAGTAATCACGCACCAATGATCCTTTAATTCTTCTGAATGTTTAGCGAGGACAGCGAGTTTATCATCACACAACCACACCGTGAAAACGAGCATCTTGATGAGGATCTATATCCATACAACTCAGATGGCTCCGTAAATTTTAATGGCCATAAAAGGGGGGAAAGAGCGTCCATTATTTCAATTTTGCTAAAAAAACTTTTCCCCCCCGAAAATGGCCAAGTGGCATCTCTGTCCGATGAGGTTTTGGAATATAAAAAGCGCATAAGTCAGTCAAAACAAAAGCTTGAAACTTTCTTTGGCCTTCCCACACCAATAGATGTAAATATAATAGAAATAGAGGCTCACGGATTGAAGGCCCTGCTGCAAAGTAGGGTCCCCATGTGCTATTTTATGTACTCTATGCTGGAAGATTATTCTGTTGAAAACTTGGTAAGAAAGATTTTCGTCGTTATAAATCCAAGTTTTTTATCTTAGAAGTTGAGCAGTTCGAATGCACAGTATTTAACTCCACAAAGATGAAGAAAAGAGTAGCCATGGGCCTGTATACCACCTTTGTTAAAAATGGCGCAGATTTTGAAGTAAATTTGGATGAGAAAAACAAGACGGGCATCATAGAAAAGATCAGCAAGGGGGACCAATATTGCTTCTCTGGTGCAAAGGAGCATATTCTGAAACTAATCGAGCCGAAGGTCCAGCTTTTTAAAAACAGCTATGTTTTTGAGAAAATGAGGAAGGAACTAGGTAAAGGTCTAACCCCTCTGATGTAATTAGGATACACCAGCATTTACAAAAAATCGGCACGAAACGCGGCCGTCCGTATCTTGTTAAGGAATCTTGATGAAAATTTGCCCACAAAAAGCTCGTATACAAAAACCAGTAAAAAGGGCGGTAAAAAAAACAATGAAAATTCTGCTCACATTGAAGATATCAAGGGGTATTCCCAAAAAAGGAATCACAAGATCCGAGGCATGATTCATGCATTCTGCATTATTCGTCTGGGCGTTGATTTCATCGATAGGAACTACAGAGTATCTTCCGAGCTGGATAGATCCTCCTCAAACACCAGAAATAGATTCTCCACCAGAATTTCTCAGTTTGATCTAAATGAAAAAAGAGGAGTTATCGATTTGATTGATTTTGACGAGGACAACAACCAGGACCCGGATCCTTTTGAACTGTACCTGGAAACGTTGAAGACATAAACCGGCGCCCATTTAACGGCATTAAAAATAGAAGAATATCAATAAGCCGGTGTGTGTCAACGGATAACATCTCGAATTTAATGGGTACCACCGATCGCAGTTAAAAATATATAAATCCCCTGTCAAAATTGGTAATAACATAACTTGATTTCTCCAACAAGACTTTGATTCGATGCCTCGCTTTTTGGCTAGATGCATTGATCTAAACACCAGTGCTGGAGGCTAAATTAAACTTTATTCTCTTTGCCCCGCATCACTGATAATGTGTAGAGAAATGTTTGAATGGTTGCGTTGGCATGCTTGCTATTTGTGCATAAAATCGGCATCCATTTCCTCGGGTGCAAAGCCAATAGACGTTAGTGGCTCTTTTTCCATCAACTCGTTATTCATTCGACATTCAAGATATTTCCGTGTAACGGGTCGACATGGGAGGGATTGGCCTCTGTGTTGGGAGAGGCATTTTAAATATTGTGTCAGCAGTGGCTTGCAATCGCCATCATGGTCCAAGGGGAACGATCCCTTCAGTGGCGGGATTTTGTTTTCCGGTGTGGAGTTCGATATTATTGGCATCGTTGAATTAAATTTTTTCAAAAATGACACAAGAAACTGCCCGGTGTGGTTTATGTAAAAATGTCACCGATTGGATGAACTCTGTCAAGAAATCCACATTTGCCTTAAAGAAGCCAATAGGCATCTCAGAAAGTACCGGTAAGGATCTTCCAGATCAATATGAACCGTTCCCCTCGCCACCGGATGCCGATCGGCTTGGAAGAGAGACATGGACCTTTTTACATACCCTAGCGGCCTATTACCCCTCAAAGCCATCTTTGGACCACCAAATGAAAACACAGCAGTTCTTCTATCTACTTCCTTCGCTTTATCCATGCAACGTTTGTGCGGAACACTTGAAGGATGAGTTGCAAACAAACCCGCCCAAAGTGGACTCGAATGTCAACCTATCTAACTGGCTATGTGATATCCATAACGAAGTGAACGGGCGATTGGGAAAGCCTATTTTTGACTGCTCCAAAGTTCTGGAACGGTGGAAAATCGGCGTGAGAGATCTTCTTCGGCAAGAATCGCTAAAAGAATCATCTTTAAAAGAACCGGTCGAGCATTCACATATTTATTCTAGTAAACAATAGGAGGCCGAACTCTGATGCGTCTCTCTTCAACCTTTAAGTATAGCGATTTCCTCCTGTTCCGAAATAAAATCTTCTCAAAGATAAAATAGAGCAAAACAGAGATCGCAATCACTCCAAGAAGGAGAAGCAGCCAAGTAAACATATCGACCATCTCGCCTTCTTCGACCGGTGGAAAATAAAGAGTTGAGCCGTCCATAGGGTTAATGTCATTTGATTTGTTATAAAAGTAAGATAGATCATCATCTGAAATTGCAGAGAAATTGGTAACTGGTATTGCGTCGATCATAAAAAGTTTGCCTAATCATAAGCAGATTACGAAAATGGAAGACATTAAAATCTACAACAATGAAAAGTTTATTGCCAAAAAATAGCTACTTACCGCCATCAATGATAATGGACGAGGGAGTGGAGGATACCAGACCTTTGGGGAAAGAGGTATCCTCTTTCGTTCTAGAAAGCCATTTTAAAAGATATGGATCGTTTAGATCGTCATCAGCGTCCTGTCGTCCCCCGATCAAGAAAAATATGCTCAAAAATAATACAAAAGTAATGACATAGCCTACTGGCCACGGGTACAATCCAAGCGAAATGGGAAGATTACACACTAGTATTGAAATGATTCCAACCGGAACTGTATATCCCAGTTGCGTATAAACATGGTCATTATGATCTGAGCCGGAAGCAACGCTACTCATGATGCACGAATCGGCAATCGGCGAAGATTGATTACCCCAAACAGCCCCTCCAAGAATGGACGCGACCGTGGCTAAAAGACAAACGCTTTTAGACGGGTCAGATACTGGGTCGGCCGCCGTTTGAAGAGTATATGCCATTTGAACCATCAATGGGAATAGGATACTCATGGTCCCCCATGCACTTCCAGTGGCAAAGCTTACAGCTGAAGATGTAATAAAGACTATAGTTGGGAAAATGTATGCAGACAGAGACTTTCCCAATGAAGAAGATATCCACTCGGCAGCTTTAAGCTGACGACAAACATCACCCAGGCCCCATGCTAAGATCAAGATAATGACGGCGAACAGCATTGATTTCGCCCCATTTACCCAAGCGTTCATTGCCTCGGAAATGGAAAGAATTCTTTGGGAAACAACAAGAATAATAGCAGTAAAGGACGCCAGTAATGAGGCCCAAAGCAGACCGTTGAATGGAACGCTTGCTGATACCCAAGAAATGGGACCCCATGAATTGTCAATCTCGGTGATTTTACTAGCAATATGGCTCTCCAAAGAAGAAAAGTGGTTCAACCCAGCAAGGTATTTCTTTGAAAGAAGAACATCCCTATATCGAGAAATTGCGTAAGCGCCGTCTCCAAGCATAGAAAATACAACAACCGTAATGACGACGAGAAAAGGGATGGCGGCATTCCACCACAGTGAGCGAATCCCTTTTTTGGGGGTCAGAAAAGCATCTCCGCTGCTCTCAACATTATCTCCTCCCAAAGGGACACTGCCTGGTTTTACAAGCTGCCCTGTTCTATGAGCTCTCCGCTCTGCAGTAAGCATTGGCCCAAAATCTCTATTCAAAATTATCCCTAAAAGGCAAAAGCCCAACATTGAGATGGGATAAAAGTTATAAGGTAATGCACGGATAAAAGTACTATATCCGTCAGTTTCCATACCCAGCTGGGAAAACTCCTGGACAATGTAAGAGATTTCAATACAAATCCAGGATGAAATTATGGAGAGTGTCGAGATATTTGCAGCACAGGTGTCGGCAATAAAAGAGAGCTTTTCTCTTGAAATTTTCATAGTCCCCGTGATGTCTTTCATGGTTAGACCGCAAATCAAACAGGATGCGTAGTCGTCAAAGAAAATTAATATCCCAACCAAAAATGTTGCCAAGGAAGCCCTTCGCCTTGTTTTTGCAAACTTTGTGACCACCAGAGCAAGGCCATTTGCACCACCGCCAACACCAAGGACGCCGATCATGCCTCCAATAAACAAACAAAACAAGAGCACACAGGCATGATCCGGGGACGATATGCCCCTAATAAGCGTCGTGTCAAGGGTTCGAAAGAAGCCAATAAGAGGATTTCCATGATACAATAAAGTGGTTCCCACCCAGGCTCCAGCAAAGATTGCCAAGAGAGACTGCTTTAGTAAAATGGCAAGTATTATGGTGCAGATGCTAGGAAGTATTGATAGCCACGCTGGGATCGCAAAAGTATACCCATTATCTGAAAAAGTGTAGGAGCCAGATTCAAAACCAGAGGGATTTTCTTGAAAAGGAGATRTGGAAAGGGACAGCACCAGTTTAATACTCCCATATCTTGAGAGTGTCTTTAATGAAACATTATCAATTTTAGAGCAAAATGAATCCAAAGACGGGGTCTTTAAACCTGCATCTCGAACATCCGAAATGTCGAATGAAATTTTTTCTGCTTTTGTTGGGGAAGGGAGAATTCCAGATGAAATTAC
>NW_013546156.1:0-26613 GCF_000760515.2 Mitosporidium daphniae
ACCATTTTCAGCAAATATGAAGAGAGAAGGGTCCAGAGTTGATACTGGATGCTTTCAAGGACAAACTGAAATCCGGTTGCAGTTATAGCGGTCGAGTTCAGCAAACATCCGGACGAAATAAGCAATTGCCTCATAAAGGCATCCTTTTGCGAAATTTTAATTTCTACAAGTAGGAATGCTAGATTTACTTGTTTTCGATGGCGTTTCCAGCGGGGCCGCTTCGCAGGATACCAAAATCGACAGGATTTTCTCGAAAATTACTATAAGAACCGCATACATTGTAGGTGTTTGTCTGGTATGTCAGAATCGAGGATTTATCCAGTCGATATGCATCGGGATGTGTTGGTCTTTTTAAGAAGACCCTATTTGCGCTGGATGGAATCACAAGATTGCAAAATGAGTCCCTTAGACAAGTTGAAAACATCGGGTTGAGCCAAACTTTGGACTCCAGTCCCTGAAGCAACTTGAATGCCTTCAACGTAGCAAGCGTAGAATTTGAGGTGCTGTTGATACAGTAAAGCTTTTATTGCAAACCTGGAGGGCATGTCCGGTGTAAAGACTAGCTCATAAATATCCTTCAGCCCTATATGAGAATCCATAAATAGCAGTTTGGAAACAACGAGCTGGGCCTCCATAGGAAGCGATCTATGGGTAAAAACAGAACAAAACCTAAAAATTGCAAGCGAAAACGCAGGATGTGCGATCAAATCGTCAAGCAATTGGGCTCCAAGGATCTTTGAAATGGTTTTCAGGAACATGGCCAAATTTAATAAAAAAACCCCCAATTTTTTTATGAGATTAGACACTTGTAACTTTGGATTTCTCTCCAAATCCGACTGGCGTATCTTATATGCCATTGAAAGTGAATCAAAAACGCATGAAATTGTGCCGATTAAATTGATTTCTAAGCGGACAAAATTGGATCCCGTCTCTATTGACCAAGCTTGTGCGCTTCTTATGCGGTTTAAACTTTTAAGAAGAGAGGGCGAAGTTCAACATGGTGGTGCGTCTCAAGAAAACTGCAACATGACCGGGTCAACTAGTAGCTGCATTGATACCAATAAAGATCTGGCCTCTTCTCAACACAGAAGAAGGGGTCGAAAAGGGATCCCTCTTGGAACCTTGGGATACATTTTGGGATTTGGAGGCTTGGACTATTTAGCTCTGCATTTTTTCAAGCAAAAGAATTCTCTTTCTTGCATCTCAAACTCACGACTTGGTGTTGGAAAAGAGGCCGATATTCATGTTGGCGAACGTCTATCGCCCACTGACGGGGCCTTTCCAAAAGCAATTGTTGTCAAGTTTCATCGTCTGGGGCGAACGTCTTTTCGCTCAGTTCGAACCAAACGAGACTACCATCTCGGAAAGGGGGCAAATGCATCTTTCCATGCTTGCAGCTGCAAAAGAGTGGGCATTCTTAAAGGTTTTGTGGTGCAAAATTCACTATTTTAGGCCCTTTATCAGCTTGGCTTTTCAGTGCCCATTCCCGTTGATCACAACAGACATGCAATTGTAATGGAAAGAATCGATGGACTTCCTTTAAACCAAGTTACGCATCTATTGGATCCACAGAGACTTTATCACGAGCTTGTTTCAATGATTGTGGCCATTGCACGATTGGGGCTGGTCCATGGGGACTTTAACGAGTTTAATGTTCTCGTCAGAAATCGCGACGAATCGCCTGTTCTTATCGATTTCCCCCAAATGGTCTCAATCAAGCATCGGAACGCTGCAGAGTAAAGTTCAGATGATTTATTCTAGATTTTATGAAAGGGACATAAGCTGCATTAGGAAATGGTTTAAAAGAAACTTTCCAACCGTTGATCTGGACTTTACATGCCAAGGTAATGTGTCAAAAACAGTGGCACCCTCCTCCCTTTGTTCCCTTGAATCTTCAGATGAGCTGAAAGCAGATGATATACGAGGAGAAGACTCCCAAGAATCAAAGCACACTTTCGGTTCTCCACATAAAGGCCATGCTGAAAATAAACTCGCCGAAGACAATCACGAAGAGTGTCGGATTTCTGAGGGCTGCTTTGCTGCCTTTGATTCCAACCCTGACAGCGGCGAGCCTGATGCTAGAGATTTTGGCTCTAGTGGCTCGTGTGTCTCCGAAAATGATGATATCGACTATGATTCTGGTTACGATTCCCCCAGGACCGGATCATGCACTTCGAGTCTTTTAGGATCGTCTTCCGATTCAGAGTCCGTCGAATCACTAGCTGAAGATCGCGAGTTTCCCCCCTATCTTTCAATGATAATCAAGGAATTAGAAGAAACAGGTCAATCCCCTCTCGATGAAGTCTTAAAGGCTTCTGGATATACCCATGGGCTTGAGGAAGAATTGGACAAGTACTGGGGGTTTTTGGCTATCCAATAAATTATTTAACAGCAAAGTGATGATCCATATGAAATTTTCCAAACAAGCAGCATATTCCGTCGCTTCCAGAGCATAGTTTAGTGGCTTTTTCTCATGATTGATCATCGCAAATGCATGTGCCTTCGAATTCCTTGCACCTGAACGTGGAGGGCCAGGCTCCAAAACAAGCTGGTCCCAATGACTTTTCAGGGGCATTCTTTTCCACCATCTCCTGTGGAAAAGACAGCCATCATTGTGATGCAGCCAGTATTTGGGCAAAAATGGTGATCGACCATCCGTTCCTAGATTCTCGTCTAAATCCTGCGGCATGCTCAGGACTTATTTAAATCGCTAGAATTATCTTTTATCCTATAACGCAACTAGTACTAGCAATGAAAGTTTTATTGAAAGGTAGATCAAATACCTGATGGATGAATAATCTTTTTTGAACCTCCATCTTTTGAAACTTCACCTTTTGAAACTTCACCTTTTGAAACTTCACTTTCTGAAACTTCACTTTCTGAAACTTCACTTTCTGAAACTTCATCTTCTGAATATCCATCATTACCTGATTCTACCTCATCTTCTGAGTATCCATCATTACCTGATTCTACCTCATCTTCTGAATATCCATCATTACCTGATTCTACCTCATCTTTTGAACCTTCATTATTACAATTGGTATCTGATTCTACATCTTCTTCTGAACCTCCATCAGTACAATCGCTACCTGATTGTACCTTCTTTTTTTTGTACAAACCACCATACCCCGAGTCACTACTATTCAATCGCAAAATCTTGGGATCTTTAGAAACTTCATTTTCACTATCGCTATCTTCAAGAATTACCGGTAATTCTTGATCTTTTAGACCTTTTATATGTTTTAGATCCCTTTTTGTCTGTTGAGAATTATCATTTATGGTTGTATCACCATTGATTTTTTCAATTTCTTCAGGAGTTTTCTCAGTCAAAACAGGAATAGAAGAATCTCCTTCAGAATCGCAAGGAGGTTTGTTGGTGTCTGGAGGCGAGCACATAATGAAATGGTTTCCAACAATAAAGAATAGTAAAAAAGCACTAACCAGTATTTTAAGCAGCATATGAACTTGAAAATAAAAAGTCTCCTAATTAACAAACAAGTGTACTCGTGCAAAAATCGATTAGTAATTCGCAATTAAATGCCTCCAATCAAATTTAGCACAAAGGTCACTGTGATATTTGTGTATTTAAATTATTTTAATTACCCACTCGTCAAGACGATCATAGTGCATGAAAATGAAATTTACATCCATCCACACGATGCGCTGGCGTTCAAAGGTACCTCAACTGCTTCAGCTAGTGCAAGACTTTGCTTTGCTAAATACAAACACTATTCACCAACATCCATTTTAAATACTGGTGAATGATACCATTAGTACTTGATTAGATCAACATGATTCGCAAAAGAAATGCAATTTAAACCAAACAATTCAATCAATAGAATTGGAGTGTGAAAAGTAGCAATCAGATTATAAAAGAGGCTCCATTAATAAATGGAACGGTGGGTTTGTATAACGTGACTTTTTTTGGTTTCAGCGGCCAAATTGGTTTTTTCACTGGCCAAGAAAAGATGTTTTCCTATTAGATGAGATTTTCTGAAAAACACCGCTCTTTAAATAAGATCTTTGAGTTTTGAGATTTTTACCATAAGATAGATGTGAAAATCGGTGCACCATTTCGGAAATCTTGATACAAACAAATTCCTGAAAAAGTGCACCATCAAGAAAGTTTCACCTGAAACAAAAAGGTATTCAACCATCGATTGACAAGTACAAGAGGAGTTGAGCCGGTTTATTGCAGTTTAAGTTATGAAATTACCCCAGTTGTAAGGATAGAGACATGAACGGGGTCGGATCCACAGAGAAGAATGGCTTCTGACCCATCTGATGCTTTAAGAACAATTGATTTTGAATGCGGGCTTATTCCAAGTGCTGGTTGAACGGTCTCCCAATGGAGTTTCTTTGGATTTAAAATGGGATCAGCCGGGAAAGATCCCAAAGAGCCAGATTCGCCTGGAATAGAAAATGTTGCTCGATCACCCGGTTGGGCACTCTTTGGGGGCGCGATAAATTCGACATTCCCACAGGGGCCACGGGCAACCAAGACCATCGCTTGCGACTTTACCCCCCTCATGGAGGCAGGCTTCAGATTTGCCACAAATAGGCACAATTTTCCTTGGATTTGATCTGGAGTGAAATATGGGACCAACCCCGAAACGACTGTTCGGATTCCGAGTACACTTCCAAAGTCAACCTGTTCAATGTAGAGCTTATCGGCAGATGGATGCTTTTCAACACTCATCATGCGCCCGACACGTAGATCAAGATGTGATGATGTGGAAACCAAATCTTGAATTGATAAAGAAGATGCTATTAGCGGTGGTGGTGCTGGCGATGATGGCGAGGAAGATGGTTGAATTGGATCCACAGCTTCGGACATGCTATTCTTTAAAAACTAGCTTTTGTAATTTACTTTAAACTTTGCAATAAAATTTAAACATCCAGAGATGTGGGTAGTTAGTTTTTCGACTGGCATTATTTTAAAGCAATCCTTCATATTAGGTGCAATCTAGGATAGGTCCGACAAACTTACCTCACATCCTGTGATTGCATACCTGAGCCACAAATAAAAAGTGGCCCTGTCAATAGTATTACCAAACACCTCATACAAATGGTCGATGTTTTCCTTGCCGTTAGGGTTATTTTGAAGCCATGACAATGTGGATTGCAAAAAAGGCACTGATATGAAAGCAAATTTAGGACGCTGCTTACCTAGAAGCTCATTTGATATGACCTTCATGGTAAAGGCGTCATTGGAGTAAGATGGTGGCATGAAGAAGCACTTTGAAAGTGCAGGCATGCTAGTGACGCAACCGACTTTTCCCTAAAAAAAGCTGGTCAAATGTACCTTGAGCGCCAAGAAGACACTCCTCAAGTATGAATGATCTTCAATCCATGGCGATTGGGTAAGGTTGTATTGAGAAACCAATAAATTTTGAAATATTCGAATTTGGTCCGTGAGATCGTCATGGGGGGTTAGCCTGGACAGGTGCTTCTTGTTGATTGATGACAACTTTAAACGCGACATGATAGCAGGCGATTTTTGCACCTTTTCAAGGTTGAACTAACGATGAAAGCGTGGGACGATGGCTACCTCCGCTGCAAGATCTTCGATTGATAGCAACTCTGCCGAAGGTGTCCACCCGAGAGAAGAAATAAAATTAACAATTGCCGTCGGCAGAATTCCTTGGTCCTGCGTGATAGGCCAAGCGAAAACGCTTACCTTATAATACTCGACAAAGGCATGGTTTTGTCGCTTTGAAAGCTTTGAGCCGTCTGCATTGGTTAATAGCGGAAGATGGGCAAAGGCCGGCGAGTCCCATCCAAAGCATTCATAGAGGTACAAATGGAGGGGAGTAGAGGCAAGCCATTCCTAAAACATCAGCATAAGGCCCTACAGATCCCCGAAGAACATGCGAAATATTCATTTCATGGTCGTCAACTACGTTTGCCAAATGATAAGTGGGCCAACCTACAAGTAACGATACCATGGTACCATCGGACTTGAGCAAAATTGGGTCGGCCGGAACATGCTTGAAGTATCCAAAAAGTGCATCTCCATAAACCAAATCTCTGAACGAGGCCTTTAACAGCTTGTTTTGCACATCTTCATATAAAGATTGATCGACCTATTGAACGAATTATTTGATCGAACTACATACCTTCAATCTAATGGCAAATGGCTTGCCACACAAATTGGGGTTCTCACATCGAGAAAGGGATCTGCATGTTCCGCCATAAGCAGAAGGCGGGGTTAGACCATCAGGGCTAAGCTCCTTGGGGCAATAACACCTGTAGGCAAATCCTTTGTCCAAAAGAACTTTTGCGTGGGACCGATAAAGATCAAGCCTTGACGATTGGCAGATGTGCGGAAAGGATCTTCCTAAATGGTCTACATATGGATCAAATTTAATGCCAGTCCAATTTAATATTGAAATAAACGACGAAGCGGCCCCGGCAACGCTTCTAGCCTAGGAAAAGTAAGCGTTTCCCCTATACTTTGTCTGTGTCTTCGATTCGCAAAAATAGCTGTCCGTGATGTTTTTTTGCAAAGAAATAGTTAAACAAGGCGGTTCGGAGCCCGCCCAGATGAAGCTTTCCCGTTGGAGAGGGAGCAAACCTCAGTCTTGGATGGAAGCCCATCAAATTAATTAAAAAATTTGGGGTAATTTTTAGTGTGTCACGTCCGGCCTATGGTTACTTTTGCCTGCGATGCTTGCCAAGAAATACACAAAAAGGCCAAATTGGATGCACATGCTGCAAAATGCAGGGGTGCTCGATTTTCGTGTCTCGACTGCAACACGTCGTTCTCAGGCGATCAGTATCGCAACCACACCACATGTATTAGTGAGGCAGAGAAATATCAAAAGACCAACTTTGTCAAGAATAAAACTAGCGCCTTGTCAAATGTTGCCAAGAAGAGGTGTATCAACCCCGCCCCCATTGGCTCTGATTCTGCATTAGCTTTGCCAGCGTCTCTGGCCACACCTTTGCCAGCGTCTCTGGCCACACCTTTGCCAGCGTCTCCGGCCACACCTTTGCCAGCGTCTCCGGCCACACCTTTGCCAGCGTCTCTGGCCACACCTTTGCCAACCTTTTTAACAGTTCCTTTTCGTATTCCTAGGAATGTTGAAAAGAAATTGGCCAAACATATTTCTTTATACAAACTTTTAAAACATTTAAAGCGGCAAAAACTCGACCATCAAGCAAAAGGGCTGTTGAAAACTATTTTTGTAACCTCAAGGGATCCTCGAAACCTTGAAATGCGCATTACCAAATAAATTAACATTTAACCCAGCATGAGTTGGCAACGCAATTTTTGATGGAGCTTGTCTCAAGTAGTTGGTATTTTCGTGATGCATATAGTCGAGGTTCTACTGACTTCTACAAGAATTGCCATCGACGAGCTTAAACAGACACTTGATGAGTTTATTTCAGGCAGGACCTTCAAAATTGACTCTATCGTCTCCTTTAGCGCCTCTTCTCGCATCCACAAATCCATCCTACAAGTAAAGCTTTGCGAATGCAAATGTTCGCCAATTTCGCCTGTTAATTTTAGTCGATCGCGTCAAAAGATTGGTTTTTTTCCCGCAATTCGGCAGCTCCCAAGATGCTCGTCACCTTGAACACAGTGGCTGTGGAGAGGACGAAGTTTTGGTGGTGGCGCCAAAATACTTTTACTATTCCCTATCTGTAAGCTCTTTTTGCCTTCACGAAATGATCATGAAGGACAAAGACCAAAGGCTATTTATTTTTCCAGGAGAAGAGTCTGCAAGCAATGAGGGCTTTTTCAAGGCCATTTCATGCCGTGTACTTCCGTCAAAAATATTTTTCGGGCTGTGGGAATCGTACGTTGCGTGGCGAAATTATTGTTTAGCATTTTGTTTGTGGAAGAGGAGAATCTGCTAATGAAATTGCTGGACTTTTGCTGCATATGTTTGGTGTTTTCTAGGCTCAAGGCAGATTCGCCCTCCATTTCGTTGAACAGGTTTGGCTGCCACCTTTCTTTATGATTGATTTTACTATATGGACCCCCAGGTACGGGAAAAACGACAATGTGCAAAGCTCTTAGCCAAAAGCTGTCCATCAGATTCAGCCCACAGTACGTGCTGTGTTCCCTTACCCCTTTATAAGATATCCGGATGGGTTCATATTTATCGAGCTAAACGGAAGCTCCATCTTATCGAAATGGTATTCTGAAAGCAGCAAGAACCTTTCCCTTCTATTTGAATGTATTTTTTCGCTGGCAGAGAACGAATTCCGCTTTATAATTCTTCTGATGGGTATTGATAATCACATACAAAGTAGACGAAATCGAAAGCATTGTCGGTTCGCGGGAAAGATCGCTTTTGAGCAACGAGCCTCAAGATTCCATTCGAGTTGTCAATGTGCTTTTAACGCAGCTCGACAGGCTGCGGTTGTATTCAAACATTCTCATCCTTGCGACCTCAAATTTTTCAGACTCCCTTGATAACGCCTTCATAGATCGAGCAGATATTGTGATCAAGGTGCCGCCCCCATCTACTTTGGGCGTTTATTCCATCCTATGCGATTCCATAAAAGAAATGTGCAAGATAAACTTGATTTCCCCGGAAATATATTTTATCGACCCCGTCGCCGTATCGATCCTACAGCCGGGCGCACTTGTGCAGTCAAATGACGGCACTCTTAACCCGTATGAAGACTCGGTCGCATTTTCAATCAGAATATACAACTTGGCTCTTGTTATCAAGGTAATTTGGAGTTGCCTCCAATTGTTCAGGGGAAAAGCGGGCGGTTTATCCGAAAATTACCTATCAATGCACTAAGTTTGATCCGAAAAGTAAGCCCAAATAGCAGCATGATTTACCGTGCTAGGATCCCCCCTTCACACCGGAGGACATTTTACGCGCATACGAACAATACTTGGCCAAACTGCACCACACATGTTGTTGAATTCAAATCGTCCTTAATGGCTTTAATTATTTTTTCTTTGGAAGCTTCAGAACAAGCCCCCGGCGAATAAGTAAATAATCAATCCCGGTGGCTATTGTTGTAAAAGCGACAATCGGTCTAGTATAAAAATCAAACACAGGAGGTACTCTAAATAGCTCTGAAAGTTGGAGCCAAGCGATGAAATGCCCTCAAGCTGTGATAGGATGGCTGTTGCGAACAGCATAAACTGCAATGCCGTATTAACCTACAAAATTTGACAAAACAGAAACCTTGCTAATGCGTGAAGGCTGAATTTCGGAAAAGTGATTTGAAGGCGTTTTCTATGTTTAATCACGTGAGAAGAGCTAGATACCTTCATTTTCAAATATAGGCTGCTCAACAGCAGCAAGATATCTCGCGCGACGATTATGCCAAACACAGGAACTGCAAACGTAATTAACTTGCACGCGTACTTGAAATCATCGAGTTGTATGCGAGGGAGCAGGCCAAACACCCGGCAAAGATTTTGTCGGACAGAGGATCCAAAAATGTCCCCAGCCTGCTTTGCATGCCAAACCTTCGAGCTATGTATCCATCGGCCTACCAATATTAGAGGATCATTTACCCAGTCGGAAATGGCGCAAAGCATAAACAGAGGAAAAGAAACGAAAAGATTATTTTTCACAACAAAGTAGCACAAAATAGGACTCAGTCCGATGCGGCAAACCGAAATCATATTGGGGATCGTTACAATTTTCTCATATTTTAAGTCGGCGGTTTTCAGATTGTGCGTTTTGTACGCACCAAGTGCACGAGTTGAATTTACATTTGAAAAGCCGAGGGGACCAGGCTTCAGGGAAAGCAATTCCGAGGGAATGGCAGATAGCAGAAATTTACACCCCTCAAATGAATGGTACGTTAATATCACGCTACCATAAATTTGATTGAGTTTACGGAGAGGATGGCTGCCCAGCCCAGGGCAGAAAACCATCTAAAATTAATTTATTTTTTAATTTTTCGACATAAGGCAAATGAAAAATCCATTGCTTCTTGAAGACTCGGGCTCAAATCTGATTGCGCAAGCGGCTCCCTCAACAATCTCAACCAAATGGACGGGATGAAGGTCTTTTAATTGATAAACATATGGGACCGGCAACAAGAAAGCCGATTTTTCCTGAGCCAAAAAATCTTTTATCACATTTTCATTCTGGGCCTGTGTACGACTATCCCCAAAACTAGCTTAAAGGGAATATGCTTACCTGCACGTGCAATAAACAAGCATTCCACCTACCCTCAACAAGGAAAATGCAGACTTTAGCAAGGATTTTTGTGTTTCAATTGTGTTAGTTTCATTTACATCTGTCCAATAAGGCTGCGGATTTGTGTTGGCTCCACATGGGGACAGAGATTTTAGCACATGCTTAATGGAGCCGTCATGGGTACATTGGGCATCAAGAATAATTTTGTCGTACGCTGGAACCTCCTGGTAATAGCATCTGCGTTTCCGATACTGAGAAGTCGAGTAGAATGGCTTCTTAACTTGCAGGTGGAACTCTTTCGCAATAAAATTATCTGGTTTGCAAAGTTGATTTTCTGGAATTGCGATCCCAATTTTTTCTGCAAGGACGTTCGTGGAATCGCCTTTGAAAAGCCGACACTTGGGGACCTTGATTTTTTTCACCAAAGAAGTGGCATCTCGTAGCCTATGTGCAGAAATATCGATTCCAGTAACAGATCCAACTCCAGATGTCCCAATAATTGAGGCTGCCAACGAAAGTTTAAGTCCCGGGGCACAACACATGTCAAGGACATGGTCATGTGCTTGGATATCCAAAATCCAAATCGCAAAAATAGACGGAAAATCCATGCTAAAAATCTTCCCTTGTTTAAATGGAAGAGAGGACCCTATGTTTATGGACGGATCCATCTCAAACCATGCCAAAGAGTCGGAAAGATGGTATTTCTTTGCATCAGGAAAGTGCTTCAAAATCGATTCCTCACATGTATCTTGGCATAGCGAGTTAATGGTAAAGGATCTTGGAATGTTGGCAAGAACCTCGTGAAAATAGGGCGCTGAAGAGAGATTGTTTCTTGATAAAAAATCAAGAAAAAAGGCCGGAAGCGGCCCAGTCATAAATTCGAAAAAAAATAATTTTTATGAATTCTTTTGCAGCCACCAAAAATGGTGACGATAGCGATGATGATGGACATCAGATGCAGGCGAAGACTGGATTTAAAAAAGAAACCACATTATCTCCTATAGGCCGTGCGGATATTACAAAGCCTTTTCATAATCCTTCAAATACAAATGCTCCTCTTGAAATAGGCCGGTCTGATTGGGACCCATTTGCGGCCAGCCAAATTGGCTCCCAATCTTCTGGAATGCTGCTTTCGGGTGCTTCCCTACACAAGGAGGCATCGTCTCCTAGAATTAAAGGGCTACACCCCGATGCGGTCCCCCCAGGTGTTCGCTTTGATATCATTCATCCTGCCGGAGTGGAGTATGATGGAGACAAGGATCTGCGTCAACATCCGTTCCTTCGAGTTTCACGAAGACCATCCTCAACAAGGTTTGAATGATTAATTAAATTATCAGCGGTGATCCCGACAATGATGAGCTGCTTCCGCCATCTTCTCAAGGCCCAAAAGCTAGCTTTGGGTTCAATCTACATCGAGGAGGGCCATCATTCTAATACTTGCCATGGCAAAGAAAAACTAGAATTTCAATGCATCCAAATAAAGCCTTTTCCTTTGAATCGCCGAAATTACTTGGACCCTCCCGGCTAAATTAACTTTCAAAGGTAGAATAATTTGGCGCACCCATTTGGGAAGATAATTTTGCCATTAATCGTGGTAGAAGTAATGAAAAATATATTTGCCACACAAAACGATACCAACGTAGAAGGCACCCAACCAAAATACGGTCGATACTTTGGATGGGTGCAAAATATCATTGTACAATGCGGCGACTCGTTCGAATCCGTCTGGTGCACCAAACGGCTTTTCAGTATTCGATGTTATAACCCAATCGGCAAGTCTTTCTTTCTCATCAAGGGGCATTTGCGTGTTGACTATTTGAAGGGCCTGTTTTCTTTGCAGATCTGGCCTGCGGAATAATAGCCTTTTGAGCTGGATTTCCTGCGAGCTAAGAGATATAGTAAATAAGCTGGTGGGTACCAAGTGGTAACGATGATTTCTGAAAAAAACATTCCAAGACCCAGCTCAAATAGAAGCGGGACCTCAACGATGACGGCATCTGTTCCTTTCAGAAAGTTCCAAGCTATCAAAAAAAGCAACCTTCTAAAGACTATGGGATGGATGATGGCCTCAAGAATCTTTTTTTTTTCCGCTTCGTGAAAGACAATTTTGCCCAAAGCACCCCTGTCCACAATGGTGCACGAGGGATCTTGAAAAATCGATTTTCCAAAATTTTCTTCTAGCTTTCTCTTCACTTTAACATCCCCAGATATGATCTCGTGAGTTATTAAGTCAGCATCAAGGATAGGAAATTTCGAATTCTGCCTGAACCAATTGCACAGGGTTGATTTTCCAGTGGCAATGCCTCCTGTAATTCCGATAATTTTCATTTTAAAATTAATTAATTAATTAATTCATTAATTTATTTACTTCAGAAAGCGACTCTAATGTGGCGTTGATGATGTCTTGAAATATTGAATAGATAGCGGGATCCTCTTTAAGCATTTCGACTTTGCCCTCGTCGCAGATTTTTCCAATTAGCGGTTCAATAGGAATGGAGCCTAAAAATCGCAGCCCCATTTTTTTGCATAATATCCGGCAGCCAGATCCCTCAAGTTGCTCAAATAACCCTGATTGCCTTTTACAAGACGGACAGCAAAAAGAAGACATGTTTTCAACAAGTCCCAAAATGGGAATCGAAACCTTTGTGCAGAAGCTTATTTCCTTTTTTACATCGCTAATGGCTAGCTCCTACCTTTATCAATTGCACACAAATAAATACCTGAGGCGTAGAAATAATTATAGAGCTAAGGGTGTATGAGGTATTTTCCTGCTTCAAAAGTTTTGCTATCGAAATGTGCTCGTCCGAAGTTCCTGGAGGCGTATCAATTATTAGGTAATCAAGTGCCTCTTCTTCAGAATTTGCCCAATTGACGTCCTTCAGGAATTGCTTAATAAGCCCATTTTTCTTTGGACCTCTCCAAACAACAGCCAACTCATCAGACGGAAGCATATAGGAGATAGATATTACAGAAAGCGTGTCCAAAACACTTATCGGCTCCAGCCCCATCCCACTTACGTGGAGAGTTTCGCCTAGAGTTCCTGTCATTATTGGGATAGAGGGGCCACAAATGTCCAAATCAAGAAGGCCGACCTTATAGTTAGTGACATCCACTTGCTTGGTACTTAGATTCTGCCAATACTGTCGCCAAAAGCGTCGAAATGGTGCTTTTCCCTACACCGCCTTTCCCAGAAAGGACCAAAATGATATTCTTGACGTGAGCCAAGTTTTCCAGAATCAAAGGTAAATCTACACCGTTTGAATGCGAAAACAGACCTTGATCCTGCTCTGCCCCTCCTGTAGTAGATGCGCAAATTGTCTGGTTTGGACATCCTTGGCACGATTCTGCCTTTCCAGCCTCGGTGCTGGTAGTTCCTGGACAATTTTCTATAGTTCAATCAAAATGGTGGCAAACCAGGTGCCTTATGTGGGAGGGAGGACATTTAAATATTAATTATTTAAATGCCATTCAAAAGCCTCTCCTCATTGGGCCAACGGTTTCTTTTAAATCGGATTGCCAGGAGAACGCTCTTTATTCATTCCGAGGCAACGCCAAATCCAAGCTCTAGAAAATTTATTCCCGAGGAAAACGATTCTATTGTACCGTTTTTTAAAAACGAATCATCTTCCTCCCCTGCTTTCGAATGGGGGCTGAAGGAGAACAAAAGAGAGTTGGAATTACTTTATAACACCAGCGGAAGAAATCCGCCAAAAAGACTAACCACGCTAGCAAACGAACTGTTGCAATTGGATGGGATTTCCAGAATATTTATTGGAGTCCGTTTTCTAACAGCTACAAAAGGCCCGGAAACATCTTCAGACTGGGCCCATTTATCGCCTAGAATCACCTCCATCTTGGATTCATACTTTACAACAACGCCAACAGAAACAGCGCTCGATGAGGGAAACTTTATTGCGCCAGAAACGCTACAACGTGAAAATGGGGCCACCGTCGACTCTGACCACGAGGAGGTAACCAAGATGGTGATAGAACTTTTGGACACAAAAGTTCGTCCATACGTTCAGAGCGATGGAGGGGATATTGCCTTTATCGACTATTCCGATGGGATTGTTAGAGTAAAACTCCACGGGGCGTGTTCGTCATGTGCATCTTCCAGCGAAACCCTGAAGAGGGGAGTCGCTGCCATGATGAAATATTACATCCCAGAGGTTTTTGATGTTGTTGACGTAAATGAAGAGCCAGGCGGGCTTGATAGCGCGTCTTTGGAGGCTTTTGAGGCCTTTGAAAGTGAGCTGAAGAATAAAAATAATTAGAAGTCGGTACTTGCTCAATAAATTGGCAATGACTAACGCTTCAACAAGCCTGGGACGATCTCAACACAAACACCATTTAGTGTGCAACAAAAAAGGAAACAACCAGCCAATGCGGAAATATTGCCAATCAAAACCGTCACAAAATGAAATGGCAACGTTCAAAAGGGTTACGAGGGTTTGCGTACTTGTAAATTAGCCAGACCCACAAAAGACATGTTCGTTATTTTAATTTTCATCATGCCCTTTTATGAGCTCATTTGCATATCCAGGCCAGAGTTAACAAAGGTACTGACAAAGTGAGCGTTACCATAGGAAGCGTTTGCAAGTGGAATTAAGCGGGCAATTGTATCTATCTTGAAAAAAGAGGCCGTCGTTCACTCAATCAATTACATGGGGTTGGAGCCGTTGCCATATCGCATGAGAAAAAACTATGAATACCAGTACTTTGGAAGGTAATTTTGAACACGCAGCAAGCAATAGGTACTGGACGTTGAATTTTTTCTGCAATCCAACAGGCCTGCTCGCCATAAAGGCTGACCTTGCATCGGATGCAGAAATTATTAGACACCGACTGATTAAAAGGGCTACCAAGCTCCCCGATTTGCTTCGGGCAAACATCTGCTAATAAAAACTATTTTTTGGGTTTATTGCGTGGTTCTGTTAGGGGGAAATAAAACTGTAACCTTTGCATGAAGCGAGAAAGATCTTTTGAGGCAACCTGGATGGCCCAGGCATTTTCGATGCCATCTGTTCTAACTGAAGAGCCCGTGTCCAGGGCTGCCTTTTTAAATGCAGATCCGAACGATCTAGCGTGAGTGATGCAAAAATACATTTTCGGCACAAAATTGTGGTGTTTAGGCGCACATCCGACAACATTATACATTGATGCACCTCTGATAAAATGGGCCACCAAAAGAGGCATCTTAATTGGAGAAGAAGATTCCTGAAAATAAGAAAGTAACTTACATTACAATATTCACATAGAAACAGGGACAAAGAGGCCAATGCAGAATTGCTTGCCCACCAGTCAATTTGGGGACTGGCGATTTCCTTTCCAGTGTCGTCTTTTGAAATGGAAGGGCTGGCTTCTGTTTGGTCATGAGGAAGGACACACAGCTTGAAGGATTTTATGGTCTTTATCGTTTTGTTTGACAAAAGCATGGATGCTGTTCTATGGATACGCTCCAAATGCGCCTTTGATAGTTTAAGTCCTCGTTCTAAAATGGAATGCGAGTTTTTGCTACAAATAAAAAACTGGAGATACCCAGAAAAAATGCCCAAAGATAGCAGAAAGTTGCTTCTGGCAACATTTCTTTCTTTATCCTTTCTTTTGGTGTATGGATACCAAAGGAGGCCTTGAATGGCATGGATGTAGTCAGTTGCGGAGAACTTTATATTTGTCGAAAATTTGCGGATAAAAACAGAGATGGTTGGGTTTACAACGCCCTCTTCTGTAAAGCTCTTTTCAACTTGTGAGGCGATTCTTCTTCGTATGGAGGGCTCCAAAAAGACGTAAGGCTGGTTTGCTTCGGAAAGGGAAACCCTACATTGTCACTGAAATGCATGGGATACCCGATTTTGGCAAGGAAAATCTCAATTCGCCGTTTCCCTTTTTCAGACAATGTTTGGAACTTTGAGGCCGAGTGGATAGAATACATTAAAGATTTAAATAAAGTCCAGTGCTTAAAAAGAGATAAGTTAAGGGAATTTTCTTCCAAATAAATATCGCAATTTCCCAACAGGGTGTTGGAGTTTAGACGTAAAACCTCTTTTTCCAGCAGATTGACATCGTTGATGTATCTGTCCAGAGAAATTGTTTGAATTTGAAAAAGCGAGCAAGCTCCCACAATACACGCCCTGAAGATCCATGAACATACAAATAGTGCATACCATAGAAGCTCATTGTTGGTTTTGACGAGCTGAGAGGCAATGCTGTAAATAAAGCATGATGCGGAGACGCCAACGCCAGTTTCCCGGTCATAGTATGAGTTTACCTCGGCTTCGGCCTTCAACATGTCGCTTTTGGCCTAGCAATGGGCAGAAACCAACATACCTTTGTGCCGTTTACCCTTGTGCCGTTTGCCATTGTGCTGTTTGCCATTGTGCCGTTTACCCTTGTGCCGTTTGCCATTGTGCTGTTTGCCATTGTGCCGTTTGCCATTGTACCTCTTTCTTGGGCATTTGGCAGATTTTCTGTGCATTCATCATCGCTATGATGTTCAGATACCTCACCTTCAGAGTGCGATGAGGCTGGATCCGATTCGTGGTTATTATTTACAATCTACGGTAAAGGCGCAGTAAATACATTTTCCGTCAGCTGGAAAAAGGGCCACATATATGATGCCGTTGAAAAAAGTTCCCCATCATCAAAAATTTTAACCTAAAATAAGCGAGTATTGTGAACTTGTTCCGGAGCAAAAAGATTGTTCAGGTGAACGGGTCTATGGTGGTCGAAAACCACGATACAAGAGCCGTCTGAAAGCGAAAAAATGGCATCAAGATCGACAGTTGCGCCGCAGTTTATCATTATCAGATAGCGATGGCCCTAGCGTTGTCAAAGGGCATCAAGGTTTACATCCTGCAGGGGCTCAAAGTACTTTTCATTAATTTCGGACAATTCCAAAAAAGATGACAATACAATCAGGTCAAACAAAACAAATTCAGACTGTAAAAGCGCCTATGGGTAACATAATTCATATTGGCGTACGATCAATATTTTGGCTGCGCATAACGAGTCCACGTCGGGGGACACCAGTATAAGCAGCGGTTGCGATGACGATCTAACTCCGCTGACAATTTGGAGATATACTTCGCGAGCATATTCTATAGAAACTATCATTCACAGCTGCCAACGGGAGATCAGGAGAACAGGAAAAGGGCGCGCGAGAGTATAAATAAGCAAATTAATATGCAACTTCTGGACCTATCTTTTAACAAGGGTTAACAACGCAAGGCTATTATTAGGCACTTGAATTTAATAATTGGCAGCCAAATTTGTAACCCTTCCCCATGATTATTGGATGCCATTTGACTACGTTACGGAACCCGCTAAATTTCACTTTATCGATTTTTAATGCGGTCGACTTGCAGCACTGCAGCGCTGCAAACGAGCATGCAAGCATGGCTGCAACCGTGCACATTAATCATTGGACGGAATTAAATAAATTTACATATTCTCAGCTGGCAAAACAATAGGGTTGGTTAGTGCGTTTGTTTTCAAAAACTTCCAATCACTTAAATTAAAAGTCGGAACATATGTATGCATTTCCTGCTGATTGGTGCCCATAGCAACCAACCCTTTGATGTGGATTCATAAGATGTATTATCTTTAGACGAAGTGTATATATTGTTTATCTTTTGCCATTGTTATATAGGATACCCTTCCGTTCTCCTCATTGAGAAATATGACCGTACCTAAATCAACTGAATTTTTCACAACGTTTCGGATTTGTATGCTTTCTGAAGGATATTTTACTATTCATCATGGCCATCGGTCAGCTCAAAAGGTTTCCGGACAGTCTTCGTTCGAAACCATCCCTGATGAGCTTCTCTCCGAGGCTTGTGAGAGGTTGGAAATCCTTGCACGAGAAAAGGCGTCCAACCATAAAGTCAGTGTTTGCTTTTCCAAAGACTTTGATATGAACTCTTACGATCCGTCTTCGCGTTTTTTGTCGAAAATAAATTCAATCTCGGAGCTTTCATCTTCACAATCATGTGAGGATTTGGATAAATTTGTTTCCATCACCTTGTCTGGCTCTTCGGCGGCATCAATTGAGTCGTGTCAAAACGAGATCATTCAAGAGGCTATTTTGAACGTTGGCGAAAAATCGCCTTTATTGTCATACAGAAGGCTTCCTTTGCTTCAAGTTGGAGACTTTTCCAGCGAACAGAACCAGCAGGTCAGGGTAAGCAAAACTCATTTGACCCTGTTTTCGCCTGCAAGCTTGAACCATTTGCATTCACGTCAGCTATATGCCAAAATGCTGAAAGGCAAAGGATATAAAGCATTTGTGTCGGAGCTTCCAGTTGATGGATTAGTCCAGCTTTTGGTCCATTCTGGGCCCTATCACCTTGCTCTTCAATCTTTTCTTTTTGAAAATAGCGATGTCCACATCCTTTTGCCGTGTTCTCTGATTTTGTCCTCCAATGCAGACCAGCTGATAGTTTTGGAAAAGGAAGATAGGGCCGATAAAGTTGCAAAAAAAGCATCGGCGGACTTTCTCAAGGCGTCAAAGAAAGTGTCAATTGCATCCAAAAAATTGGTCTTCGACACAGTTGACCTATTTTTCATCCTAAATTCTGCAGTTTCAAAGGCCAAGTTGGTTGATCTCTTATTTCGTCACGGCTGTGTGCTACGAATATTTGAAGCACCAACCAACCCATCCAAGAAGCATTGTTTGACGATTTGTTTATATGGAGGCTCTATGGATATCATTGAAGAGGTTTCGCGAGAAATATTCACCCTAATTTGCCAATCCTCCAGCCATTTTGAAGCTTCAGGCACCAATTATAGCATTTCAGTTAAAAATGCGGGCGGCTTTTGTTCCGTGTTAGATTCGGAGAATATCAACGATCCTATTTTGATCCAATTTTCTGGCGTTCCTTCTCAAGCCTTCCACGCGGGCGAACCGAATTTATTGACCATCAATTCCCTAGTTTGTAAAGGAACAAAGGATTGCTTGCTCAAGACTTTATCGAACATTGAGCCGCTCTTTTGCCAGTCAAGTATTTTTTCTGCCGATATTTTTAATTCGTCGTATCAAGACAGGCATTCATTGCTTTCGAAATCATTGAGCTACTTGTCGCTCGCCAATTTATCGATCGATACTTGCTTTACATACAGAATTGGGACGCTCTCCCTTGATTGCGAATTTATTTCCGGAAAAAAAGACGGAAAGTTATCAAAGATATCTCGAGGCACCGGATGTCAAGTTCTGATGGACGTTCCTCAGGGCTGGAGAACCGACATTAAAATCACATCTCAAAGCCTTCCTTTGCTGGTGAAGGCGGTTGAAATGCTCGAGGGTGAACTCCCTGCATCGTTGTCGTTTTTCGTTCCCGATCATCATCACAAAAGAATTATCGGACACGGAGGAAAGCACATCCAGAAATGGATGAAGCTGTTCGGAGTTTATGTAAAGTTTTCCAACAATAATACCGGCAATAGTAACCCGATTATTTTAACCCATCCAAACGATGGCAAGAAGGGGGCCGGGGGAGCGGGGAGCGACATATTTTTCCAAAATATCCGGCCAAACGTCCTTATTCGAACACCAGCAAAAAATATACATGCTCTAGCTCAGATGAAATCAGCCATTCTCGACTTGGCAGGCGAGGAAGACCAAACTCTGGGTGTGTTTGCGAGTCACAGCCACAAGACGGCTGAAGCTTCAAATTCTTTTTTCATCCCATCACTGGTACCGGAGGTTTCTATTACCGGGAACACTGCGAGTTCGCTCCACTTTTACGTTGCACTTTTAAAACAAATTGAGACCACCTCCGACTTTGATGCCAACCAGAGGAGCATCAAAACTGCCAATGTTGACGTGCCAAAGCCAGAAATCTGCCAATATCCGCATGATTTTTACCTTCAAGAGTGTGTAGAACAGGAGCTTGAAGCATCTATTGAACTATTGTTTGAAGACGGCGGGCTAGATTCGATTAGCTCCTTCAAATTATCAAAGTCGAGTCTTTTGGCGATGGAAAATCTTGGAGCAAAAAATGCAAATAGCAGTGTGAATGACACCCGATTCAACCTGAAAGACTTTTCAATGACCATCAATGCAACTCCAGCTCCAGCTCCAACCCCATTCCAATCTCCATCCTCCTCAAAGTTCCCCGCAATATCACGGCCCGCATCAACAACAGTCCCTAATACCATTTTTCCATATCCATTTTCCATAGCTAATCGCAAGGGTGAAGACTATTTCCACTGGGATTCTCTCCTGGGGTTTGGCAGGGCGTCGATGTCATTGGGAGGGACCGTCTCACCTATCTCCTCGACTCGGATTTCGTCATCCCCAATCCGACCTGTATAATATGAAGCCCGTTTATATAAAAATAAATTAGTTAATTACGAAAAATTTACAATTGTTTATTTACTGCCTCACCTGAGAAACTTTACAATAGCTCCGATGATTGCCAAAAGAAAAAGGGCATACATGGTGACGAGCCAGTTTTTCCCATGCGAAAGTTGATATTGTTCAGTCTGTGGTAACAAACACAAAAATACCTTTGAAAAGGCAATATTGGCTGCCTTCAGGTGCCGAAGCGATGCCTCAACATTCAAGTCAATCCTGTCTATCATGTTGCCCTGATGCGATAGCATCTCCGTCATCGCATGCATCGCGCTGAGAATGTCAAATAGCTCCCGGTGTATTGTAGTCACGGCGGCAAGATTGTTATCGGACGCCTTCTAAAATAACATATGTCGCATGGCTATCATTACATATGAGAGAAGAAGGCTCTGGTGTTGGGAACCTCCAGTATGGGATAATACGTTAGAGTTGTAAAGGGGTTCTGAATGTCCACTTTCCGGAATGGGCATGGATTTGTACGTGCTGCTGCCTTTGGCAAGGAGCTCTTTGGAAGAGGAAATGGTAAACTTTGTTTCAAGCTCTTCATATTCTGTGGATATTTCAGACAAATCAGCCGCATAAGCTTTGCATGCATTTGATAGCAGTTGCTGACATGCTAAATTTGACTGCGCTAGCATTCCTACATATGAAATCATATTCAGACAGGATCTAAATTCCTAGGAAACATTAAAGAGAGCACAAACATTTGTAAGCTGCAATCTAAGTTCAAGTATCTTTTGGTCGTCAGAGGAAAAGTCACCAAATCCTATAAGGACCCTCTTGGAATATATTTGAGACGCAAGAGAAACTAGAAATGAAATTAGCAATCAAAACAATGGAAATGCGTAGAATCAATGGGTAATTTTAGCGATCACACATAGATAGCTCAAGTGCCTTGGCCGGAAATTGAAGCAAAAATTAAATCTACCTTTTGTCCGGATATTTGAAAGAATACTCTTGATCTATGAAAGGATGATAAAGAAGGGTATTGGCAATACTTGAATTAGGTAGGGATACCTAAAGTTAAAGGCAACGAAGCTGGTTACCATGGATATACGGAAGTATGGGAAGACTGAGAGTTTTTTTGGGACGCGTTATTTCTACTCCATGAAGACAACGAGGGGGTTCGTTCAAAAGAAGACTCATCGATCAACGGTTGACGTACATTGGAAATAGCAATAAAAGAGTCCCTATATTCACGGAACAATTCCCATCTTGATCGGATGCGCGGATGTTGGATCATATGATATGTGTCGTTTATCGAAGTGGCATCAAAATGTTGGAGTAAAGGCGTGGCAGGCATAGTAGACAATATTGTGGGATTGCAGGCCTGCAGGATAAAAATTAAAACTTTTACTTCCATTACGTATAGCCAGTTTCTCCATTAAAATTAAATTCAAATTAAATTTCAACTTCAGCTCGGTACGCTATGGTGATTGTTGCTTTCTCAAAGTCAACGTGAAGACATACCGATGTTATTTAGGCAATTCAACTGCAGGAAGACAAGATGAACAACTAAAAATAAGCCCATAACCCTAAAGATGCATTCAAAACTATTTAAAGCTTTCCCATATCTGGCTGATGATTATGCGGTAGCATCTTTTGGCATATGTTGGAAGCATTCTCAAGGTCAATTTAAACTTTGCCCAAACAGAATCATATGGAATATCAATAGGAGGGTAAAATCTTTTCTACATCTTGCATTGATAAGTGCTAGGGAGGCGTTAGGGTTTTCTATGTTTTATGTCGTGATAGCCAGAATTATGCAAGGGGACACTTGGGCTAGGGTTAGCCTTAGATTTTACTCGGCCATTTTTCTTCTACTACAAGAAAATCTGGGGTTGGGCGATCACTATGCGTTATTTTATCATAAAAATGCAATTAAATGGGATGAAATATCTGGTTCTTGCGAAAGGCTATCAACAGACCGCTAGCTTGGCCAACCAGGTTTTCCTTAGGCGTAAATCGATACAGGCAGGTGGAGTTAATAATTCAATCTAAAATGGAAATATTTAAAGGGAGCTAATTAACGGATGTGTGCTGTGAAACTAAACCACTAACCACCGGATCAGCTATTACAAATGTACACCCGTAAGCTAAGTTGACTCGACTGGATAAATTGCACTTGAAGGTGCATCGGAGGTGTGCAAAAACCAAGGAGATCCTTAAAAATCCCTCTCACTTTTTCTTCTCGCTTACGCTGATTAGCATCTATCATCTGGAAGAATCTGATTTGCAAGACATGCTCCAATATCTGGCATACTCTTTTGGAGCGATTAGTTCTATGAATTTTCTGGATAACAGCCCTGAGAGTCTGAAACCTATGGTTTTAAGGGTTATCGCATCTTATGACCAGATCTTGCAGCAATGGACATACTTTGCAGGGAAGTTTAACAAGCCATATTGATTGGAGCTATTGAAGCCTATCAAGTTGCAGTTAAAACGCAGCACCAAGTACGATTTGAAAAACGTTGCCATAAAAGCCAAGATTTTTAAAGGTAAATTGTACCTCAGCGTATGTGCAAAGGACCCCAAAAAACGCTTCGATCTGAATCAGTTTAAGTTGCCTTTGCTTCCTAATGGTGAAAAAACTTGTAAGAAGATGAGAATTAAGCATGACAAAGGGGCCTGAGTCGATCAAAAGGTCTTTGTTGTGTTTTCTACTCAAAGCAGCAATGCTTTGATGCGCAAAAATGGGACATTTTAATAAATTTTTTGTTTGACACATGTTTTGTGTGCATTGGCCCCAAACTTACGACTCATACAAATGGGGAAGCCCACAATTTTCAACACAAGTGAATAAAAAATCATGTCAATGAGGACATTAGTGCAAGCATGCATCTCGATGCGCATATAAAAACCTACTCAGATTTAGACACCTTCTTATTAACAGTCTGCCTTGTTTATTTGTTCCTATTTCAAAGTTGATAACACGAATAAATGGAAGCGCTAAAACCAACTCTAAATAAAGGCAATGTTGATTGCATCTTATAGCCTGGTTTTATAGTAACTCGTCCAAATAGACATGCATCATATTTGGACAGATGGTTTGGATTAAGCCAAAACTAGATCGATTTAATGGTGCTATTATATTTTCAATATTCAAGTGCATTGAGGTTAGGGTGAAAGATACCTTTCCGCATCAAATAGACGAAAAAGAAACCGCAGGAGAAAGAGACCAAATATCCCCAATGAAAGCGAAGACCGCGCTTTTAGAAGGCGCCATTCCAAAGTTGAAAAAGATTTGCGAAAAAATTGGAGTCTTGCCTTGATGTCGCTATGAACTAAAAGGGTTTCTTTTGTCACCAAGTCTTGTAAATTCTTGTTCCAGCAAATTGAATGTTCAGGAATGATATAAAACATAAAATTATGTGAAAAAACCATGAAAGACCCCGTTCTGGTCCCTTGTACACCTGGCTATGTGTGGGGACGAGGGAGCAGAAGAAGCTACTACGGATGTTGCAGAAAACCAGTGCATTGAAGAATTGAGCTGTTCCTTTCTGCTTTTCTTGCCAATGGAATGGCTTTTAAATGTGATGGGGCAGTGAAAAACAAGCAGTTTTGCATGAAAACTGAGCGCCGTGGATACATTGCAAAGATGTTGATGATGTGAACACTGCAATCATGAATTGTTTTCAATTGAGATCTCTTTTACAGGTTTCTTCCGAATAACAATTTTGCACCTTTTAGCACGAGATGATGCGGCGATGATGGTGTTGAGAGGCCCTGCTCATGAGAGGGATCCGGTGTCTGAATCCAGATTTTGAATTTTCCAAGCGTCGTCTTGTATGCCTTTTGAGAAGAAACCTTCAAAGATAGCGGAGAGCAAAATTAATGTGCGGAAGGGTCTTCAATTGTAGCATTTGAAGCCTGTTTGCAGTCAATATGTCAAAAGTGGATGATTACAAATGGACGCATGCTGTTGGATTTCTGCAGCCGTTGCTCGAGTATGGGGATCCTCTAAAAAGAGAGCAGCTAGAAACGAAATGTCGTTTTCTGAAACCCGTCCGGCCAAATCACTAAAAGAATCGGAGCAGACTGAAAATTTCGAGTCCGGAATTTGTATGCAAGTGTGCCAAATGACTAAATATCAATGGGCTATCAACACTGGGTCGCTCAAGCCAATTTACTCTCACTAAAAGATAAAATAAAAGCCAATTCAGGGCTAAATATGCCGGTGTTCCACAGTCCATTGGATAGGAGTCGGCGATAAAGTTCTCCTTGGCGATTGAAAGCCCAAAACCGACCGGTTTATGTATGCAAATTGAAGGGATAAGCTTACAGCGGTCACGCAGCCCGTTTTTTGGAGAATTTTTGAAAGCTTAATATATTAATGGAGAATCCCATGTCGATGCGTAAAGGAAATGCCCGCTGCAATTGAGAGCAGATATGCTCTGACTTTTGCTTCGCATAGCATTCCGCAAGAGTCAAAAAGATGCTGTGAACGCGTTCCTCGCCATACACATTCGCTAAAATTAAATGGGTGATTTTTGGATTTGGCCTCGCGCTCAACAATTGATGGGTGAAGCCTCATTTTCAATGTCGATGGCTGAGGACGTGGATATCTAAATGATAAATCGCTACGTGCTACCAGCTCAAGGGAAAAATTGAAAGTATCTGGAAATTGGTGTCTTCAATAAACCTTTGACGAGGAGCCGCACGCAATTTTACCAATCAGGCGATAGGTGCGGCCATCAATTGTATGCGACAAGATCAAATAATTTCAATATCCAATTTATTAAACCCTAAATTTTCAACCAGCTTGCCTATGATTCCTACGCCCCAGGCTCAACAGGCACAGTATGATTAGATGATACGTTGGTTTGATATCAAAAAGTAGAATTCACGTTATAATTCTTTTTACAGCAACAAAATATGCGGAAAAATTGCGTATTGCAGAAAAACTTGGCTAATTTTTCGTATAATCCTAACCCAGAAAATGCCATAATTAGCGTGAAAACAGCGAAAAAGACACTAGAAATGAGAAATGCAAACACATTTAAAGAGGAAAGAATCTTAGTTGTGGTAAAGGTAACTAGGAAAGCACATAACCAATTTAAAGTATATCCAAACGGATTATAAGCATTCTGAAGGCTTTTGGGTAGGATTTCTGGAGTAATCATCCAAGGGCTAGGTCCAAATCCAAATGAAAAACAAAAGATAAAGCAGAATGCAGTAGCAGATTTTATAAGCGCTATATTTTCCAAGAAACCAGGGAAAAAAACTAAAAACAAGATTAAACATACAACTCCACTAATTAAAATGATAGATTTTATATCAAAATGATTCACTAGATTGCCGAGACAATTATTGCATGCATCTTCCGAGTCTTTTAGAGCCTCAATTGCAACATTCAAAAGAGTTCCAACGAAATTTGCAACACCCAAAACGATATAAATATTCGGCGAGTCGGCAAATATCTCTTCTGTGTATGAAAAATATCCGCTAATAGAAGAGAACTGTTGAAACATATACAAGCAGACGAAAAGTATCAAATTTTCAAATATTTTTCCAAAACCCGCATTAGGGTCAGAGTCGAGGTTAGAGTTAGTCTCATTATTATCAAGGCTAGGGCTAATACCATTCAGCTCAATGGTTTCTTGGATGTTTGGGTTAGGGTTAGAGTTAGAAAGAGAAATAAAAAGACGACAAACTGCCAAAACGCTAAATAGAAATGATAATAATGCATTTGCGGCATTAAAGTTCTTCCACGCAGAAAAAGATCTATTGAGAACATACTGCTTCAGGAGTCCAGAAAAAAGTATTCCTGCTGCAATACTTAGTTGATAAGAGATTTTAAATCTCTTGGCTATAGCCTTAGAATCTGAATCCATGAAGAAACGGTTATAGGTAACATCAGCGACTTTTCTAGAAATCCCAATACCCATTCCAAAAAAAAAACGCCCAAAAGCTAGAATCTTCCAATTGAAGGAAAAAATTAAAATCGTTGTTCCAGTAGCGAATAATATTGAACACAAACAATTATACCCTTGGATGTTCCATTCAGGGGCAAAAAATATGCTAATAAAAGATGCAAGCGCTCCGCCTAAATAAAAAAAAGAAACAGCAACAGAACGTTCTATCTCAGAGCCAACTTTGAAACTAAAAAACGAGTTATGTATATGTAAATAC
>NW_013546155.1:0-26444 GCF_000760515.2 Mitosporidium daphniae
AAAAATGGGTTTTGTCCACTTCCCAAATCACAGCTGATCACAATGATGCCTGGGGCTATGGTGAGGTTGTCGCTGACGGCTTTGGGTTGCCCTATTCTATATATGACGACCATATTTACGTTGGAGTTTCTTCTCGCTCCTCGCTCAATGCCGATACAGAGAAATTTAAAGAAATCCTTTCCAAAACTTTGCTTTCAATGTCTGAATTGATCAAGAAGATCCGCGGCGATGGCTTTGCTAGCATGCCCTCATCCTCGCTTTGAGTTGACCCATAATAGAGCAGTAAACCATTTAATTTTGGGCAGGGTTAGGGTTAGGGTCGATTTTGGTTTTATTTACATTTGCTGCCGTCATTGGCGCATTGCATCGACTGTAGGACGTTGTGGAAAAAGCGATAATCACTCATGATAAAAGTCGGATTTGTTATACCTTGTGGAATGTCCAATTGCTTCAATAAGTGCATGTACTTTGACGAAAGCAAGGGATCGATGTTCTGGCTCGCCTCCAGCACAGTGTGATAAAGAAACGCAACAAACACGTTTAAATGGACCGATTCTTCCAACGTGGGAAAGTAATGAATAGGCGCTTCAAAGGAAAGCCTGACAAAGCGCTCAGCTTCTTCCAAAAATTTGGGGATTATTTTTTCTAGCTTGTAAAGAGCATATGTTGATGGAACTTTTTGCTCCGTGGTTATGCCATTATGTGGTTGACGAAAGTAGGTTGGATTTAGAGCGGAAAACAATCCAAGCCAATTGTCATATGTGGCCATCAAACTGATAAATGAATTTAAAATCCTCCAAGGCAAGGAAGCCTCAAGTTCGTGAACTTGAGCAAGTTTCTCAAGGGACCTCGACATAGAAACAAGGCCATTAACATTCCTCAAATCTAAGTAAAATTTACATCATAAATACTAGAAAAGTATCGCACCAGCAAAAACGAATGGTTGATAATGGAATGTGGAATCGACTCGTCTAGTGCCAGTGAAAACCAGTCGAGCGAGTCTATGAGACCAAATTGATCAGACGAAATATATCTAGTCCATCTAGAATGATCAAATGACAAGTTCAAAAAGGATAATTTTTTGTCACTTAGCATATGTGAAATGGAAGTGGAATCCTAAAATTATAAAATTGACTAACCCTAAACGGAAATAAAGAGACCAACTCAATAAAAGATCCAAGAGGAATAGTACTTTGCAGTCTATGGAAGGATAAAAGCAAATATCCGGGCAGCTCGGAAGGTAAATGAATAAAAGCCATGTTTAAAAGTTTACACAGCCATTCAAGCTGAAGGTCGTCAGACAAATAAAAAGTGCACGAAATGGCCTCAAAAAACTAGAAAAGAACCAACAAAACTACCTTTCTTTGCGTACAAAACTGGCCGATTTTTTGATCAAAAACAACATCAAGGACATGTTGGCTTTTTGGAACATTGAACCTCGATTCAATAAAATAGGACAACTCATCAATAGGGATGTCATGATATGACTTTGAAGGAATATCAAAATATTCCATTAAAAAATATTGCAATCAACCAAAAACTCTCCCTCGGGGAATCGAACCCCGGTCACCCGCGTGACAGGCGGATATACTAACCACTATACTAAGGAAGACATAGTTTCTGTTTTAAAAAGATATTTATTATAATTATTAACCTTTCACAGTTGGTTAGTATTTTTTCAATCAAACAGAGAATGATCCGGTATAGTGGACGAATCTTTCAAAGAAAACCAATATTAAGTTTTATAATTTAATTTCTCAAACTCATGAAAGTAGATTCAAAAAATATGCAAAGCATTGCTTCAAGGTCTGACATCGAAATCACAGATAAACTCATTAAGAATCTAAAAAGCTGATGTTTGATATTGGCCTCAATTATTTATTTTAATTGCAACGCATTAAGGCATCCCTCCAACAACTTGAAGAGGGCTTTTTTCGATCGTTTGAATCATTTCTAGGACCAGAAAAGGGCGATTTATCTCAAATATCCGACTTGAGCAGGCATCTGACTAACTGAAAGATAACATGCTTTAGCTGAAAATTAAAGAGGTCGATATGGTAGGAAGTTCTTTTGATCTTATTGCCGCCACTACTATCCGGGGTCAAAACCACCGTACTCATTTGGATAACGTCATTAACTTGCTTCAATATGATGATCCGTTTGAAAAGTTTCTTGTTCCCTTGCTGCCAGCTTGTATCTAGCCTGATTTTTCCCACACCCTCGAGTTCAATTTAGTTCTGATTCTGATCTATCCATGGCTCTTTACCTCTGACTTTGAACCGCAGTCAAATACCGGTACTGACTAGCCTGGGACCAAATACTCTATCTCCCATGATTACGTTTATTACGACATAAAGAATAGCAAGCCCAAAGTTTAATTCTAACCCTACATTGTGGGTTTCAGATATTTAATTTTCAAATTTATGTATTTAATTGACCAGTTTAGTAATTATCTAGCATCATGTTGCATTGGTGTGAAATTTATGGTACAAAAGGGTTTATATGTCTCGCATGATTTTTAACCCATTTCATACTTAAATGGAGATCCAAACGATTTTATTTCCCATCCTTATGATTTTACTTCCCACTACTTTTGTGCAATACACTACTGCAAATAACAACAAAAATAGTATATTTGACCTTCAATCTTGTGAAGTCGATCTTCATGACATTGATGATCTGGAAAACATTGTTAAAGAAGCTAGGAACAGCACGTTTCAAACTAATTTGGCAATTTCTTCGTTAAACTTCTTGATTGGAAATACAACTATAGAAATCCAAAAATACCTACCGAGCGTAATTAACTTCGAGAAAAATCATCAAGTCGATGAATTAGAACACCTGAAATCCAAACACATGAAGCAGTTATGTTTATTAAATTTCTTGAAAAAGCTTGAAAAATTTCCCTCCGAGCTAAAAGTACAACTCAAAAGCAAAATTTCTCTCGGACTCAACAACACCGCCAAAAAACCGCCAGCTTGGTAAAGCATTAAATTGAATCGCATACAAACATTTTTAAAGGTTTTCATCTGGGGCCCAATTAATATCGTAGACGCTCTGTTCTCTGAATTAACCCCCCCCCCCCATTATTTTCAGACGTCCTAAAAAATCCCAAGTACACAAAAAAAGCTAGATATATTGCAAAGAGACAGTTTTAAGGATAGTTTCTATTAACGAATGTAAAAAATCGAGGTAAGCCGCATTGGAGAAGAAAATTGGCCCAAGTACATATAATTTTTGTGGTAAATATCCCGTTTTGCTAAAATTGCGAGAATCCTCTGATTTGGGAGGTAAATTTGTTCCAAAATGGGCATTAGAGTTAGCCAATTCTCATCCAGACCGCTCGCTAGCGCTTTTTAGTTTCGTTAGATAAAGAGGCCATCGCAGAAGCTTTGAAAGGCCTTTGGAGCTTGACACAAGAAAGAATCGTTCGAAAAACATTTAGGATTTCCCTGATCGTATGGTCATTTATGTTCACAGCCATTTAAGCGTATCGGTCGTGATCAATCGGACACCCGCCTGCTCTAGGTCATCCTGGAGGTGGTACAATTGCCCTATAAATTCTTGATGGTCGTTATGGCCACTAGATTTTCGGAACCCGAGACTCTTTTCGATGGCATTGCCTAACCCAAACCTAAAAGTGACCTTTACCCAGGCCCGGGTGGGTGCGTACCCCTTTGAACTTACAAATGCCGTATTTGTTGTAAGCCGACGGCCGAGAGAGAAATGTTTGCGCTAATAGATGGATATATCTCATTTTCCTGCCTATCATAGCATTGTTACAAAAGTGATCTCTATTTGTCGTTATAAAGATTATTCATAGGCAACTTCGAGTTGGGCTCAAAATCAAATTTTAATACGTTTTTGGTAACATTTGTGGCCTGCAAGGCCCTATGCGCCATTAACGTCTGGTTTTTATCAATCATATTGATTCAAGTGCTAAAATAGAAATAAGCGATCAATTTACATGGATAACCTCGAGGATTTCTTCGGGGCAGTTTGTAAATGGCCAAAGCTCCATCGATTGCTAGCCCTTCAAGAGACAGACCCCAAAGATTGAAGTATCATCTTGCTGATTATTAGATGGGTTGTGTACTTTGATCGCATAGATCTTTAGAGCAATTTCGTTACTCTATGGATCCCGGACGGTTTGATTGGCTTTACAGTTTACATGAGAAAGTCGTTCAAAATAAAATTGCTTGAACAGCCATAAGTGACAAGCTTGACTCGATAGTGTCCATAAAGTCTGTTTCCGATTTTTTTATGCTGCCACATGATAACCATATGTTTTCTCGATTCGCTTCAACTCGGGCATGTTTGTGGATCCGATAGCTTGAAATTGCGTCCAACCGAAATAGTTTTAAAAACGGGTCATTTTTACTGCTTTTGCCGGCATGTGCTTGCAATTTAAAACCATTTTCTTGTGGATTAAAATTTTGAATATTTCCTCCAATTCAAATACCATCATCCTATTTGTCATCTTCATGAAATGACCAAAGAATCCATCGCCACTCATGGTACACATCGTATCCTCTTTCCCAAGTTATATAATAACATATCAGAGATACCGACCGATAGATCCAATAACACATGCTATCCGTTGTCTTCGATTACAAAAAATGCATTGACTGAATCAAACATTCAGAGGGTGATGGGATCGATTGCTACCCATTACCTTGAAAATCCAGATGAGTCTAAAAAATGGAAGGTTCAAACAAATGTTGAAACATTGGCATTGTCCGCACCATCGCAGCCTTTAGGTTCGTCCTTTTCATCGCTAGGTTCTTGCTGCACCTCTGCTTCGCCCGTTGAAAATATAGTATCAATAGATCCACAATCTTATGTTGACCAGATTTTAGCCTCTAGCAAAGAAGCCGAAAATTCGCCTCTCCCTTTGCTGTATTTTTCTTCCTTACCTGAATCAATTACAAATCCAAAAAAAGCTACCACTAGTGGCCATGTTTTTGCCAATACTGATTTTAACGCCAATTTCGATACTTTGCTTTGCTCTGAAGCTGAAGGCAAAACGAACATCTTTTATTTATTGAATGAAAGCAAAAGAAAGCTCGGCATTGATTTGGATTTTCACAATAATTTCCCATCTGAGCGAGATGTTGAAATTTTCCACACCTCCATTGCCAATGTTAAGCGGCAAAAGGTTGACTCGGAACCGTTGGGCAATTTATTTCTCAACAGCGATGAAATTCAGCAAAAAATCAGAAACTTTTATGCGCCACCAAGCACCATTGACGATAGCAGAGCGAACCAACTTTGCCGACAAAAACTGCCGCATTTTTTAGAGCCAAAAAGAGATGTTTTTAAGCCTATGTTATGTTCCATTATTCTTGGCGACATTTTCATGGATGTCTGGTATAACTCTCCCTTTCCAGCCGAATATGTCAATGCACCAAAATCGGCATTATGGATCTGTCCTTGGTGTCTTAAATATTGTAGTCTTACCATTAATGCGCAAAGACATAAGCAAAAATGCCATCTGAACCGCCCTCCTGGTAAGGAGATCCACCGTCAAGCAATTGATGATGGCAGCAGGCTTCTCATGCTTTTTGAGCTAGATGGCTCCAGGCATAAGCTTTATTGCCAAAACCTTTGTCTTCTTGCAAAATGCTTTTTAGACCATAAAATCTTATACTACGATGTTAATTCATTCTTGTTTTATGTTTTGGCAGAATATCAAACGGCCGATGATCGCCAGCATGGAGCGATGCGAATTGTAGGCTATTTTTCAAAGGAACGAAATGCAGATGTCCACAATAATGTCTCCTGCATAGTGATTTTCCCAGCATATCAGGGATTGCGCTACGGACAATATCTTATTGATTTTAGTAGGAAAATATATCTCTAAATTAGGTTATACTTTGACCAGAGCAGAGGGCCTCATAGGCGGGCCTGAAACTCCTTTATCAGATTTAGGCTTTTTGTCGTATTCAAAGTATTGGATGGAGGTATTAGTTTCAGAGCTTAAAGCCTACCTTCTATCAAAAAACGATCGGCCATTGTCGTGGACAAGTAATCTTTTGAACTTTATATTTAGATTTATCTAAAAAGACTGGAATCCACATAAACCACATCCTAACCACCCTTGAGTGGATGAACTGCCTGATGAAAGGCAGAGATGGGAAAATCTCTGTTGATGCAGATAGGCTGTTGAAATATCCGGATTCTTTGCAGGGGAAAACTAGGCCGAAGGATGAATTTCTGAGATGGAAAATTAAAAAAGTTAAAAAGTGTCACCTGTGGGATTTGAACCCACGCCCAATTACTCGGATAGCATCTTGAGTGCCACGTCTTAGACCGCTCGACCAAAGTGACATATGGAAAGGGTTAAAATGAACAACTAAATAAATTAGCTTACCTATACAAAAGATTGTTCAATTTATATTTTTCATATGCCTATTCCAAGAGTAAGCTCTCAAATTGTTGCCTCATGGATTAAAACACCGACTTTGAAAACAAAGCCACTGATTATAGACGTTAGAGATTGTGATTACACAGTAAATTACGTGATTTATTTTAGGATGTAAAAATACGATCGTCCTTTAACTTTCCATACGCCTCTTTTCAGAAGGATGGACTTCGAGAGCTGATGGCCCTCGTTAAGCAATCTGCGCCCGAAAAGGTTGTTTTCCACTGTCATCTAAGTCTTCAACGTGCAGTTTCTGCTTCTGAAATGTTTGCAAAGGAAATCGAGTCTGATCCATCGATAGACTGTGAAGTTTCCATATTGGATGGAGGCATCTGCGAATGGAAGGCCTTGTATGCCTCCGATCCAATGCTTACCGTAAAACTTTAGAATTAAATTGTTTAAAAATTAAAGTTATCAGGCACCTAAATCCTGTCCCTTTTACCCTTTTTGATTTTCATCCATTATCGTTAGAACGTTGATATTAGATTTATGTCGTTTATTGCCTTTAAGCCTGAAAATGCGTTGAAAAGAGTGGAAGAACTTATCCTTGTCGGCCAGTCGTCGCTTGCATTTCAGAATTTACATGACTTGATTATGTCCAAGCGCCTCAGATATAACCAAGTAAATTACGAAAACATCATGCTTCGGTATATAACACTTGCGGTGAACATGAAAAAAGGAAAAAATGCAAAAGAGGCGCTCACGCAATATAGAAACCAGACTCTGTTCTCTAACCTTAGCTCCTTCGAGCAGGTGATGCTGAAGTTTGTGGAGAGCGCTGAAAGCAAAGTACCTTGTGATCTCCATGTTGCATCCGAGGTAGAGGATTTTGATTCTTCAGATACGCCTGAATCGGCTATTGAAAGAATTCTAAACGGTGAAGATGAAGCAGACTCTGGATTCGTCAACACACCAGATTCTGAAGATTCGTCCACTACAGCAATTCGCTTTCTTTGGGAAGCATATAGAATTTCTTTAGACATTGTGCGAAATAATACAAAGCTTGAAGTGTTTTACCGCTTTGTAGCGACCAAAGCATTTGAATTCTGCGGAAAGTATGGCAGGAAATCCGAATTTCGTCGTCTTTGTGACGTTTTGAGAAACCACCTGTCTCAAATCATAAAGACCATTCCATCGAGCATGTCACACAGTGGGATATCTCTTCTAAACCAGGAGAGCATGATTATGCAAATGCAGATCCGGTTTACGCAGTTGAATACGGCGATTCATCTCGAGGTTTGGCCGGAGGCATTCAAATCAATCGAAGATATTTACGAGCTTCTGTGCATCAACAAGAAAGGCATTGTGGACCATCAACTGATGATCAATTACTATGAGGCATTGACGAAAATCTTTCGTGTGTCAGGAAATTCTCTGTTTCTTGCAGCCGCTTGGAATAAATATCTGTCATTTGTTGGCTCGCAATCGGAAACGGTCCCACAGGCAAAACTGCAGGAATTGACCACCTGCACGCTCCTATCCGCACTTTCGGTTCCCATTCATATCTCCTCGAATTCGCCGTTTAAGGACCTTCTCAACGAGTCGGCAATGGACTACCAGGAATCTCAGTTATCTAGAGATTCAAAAATAACGGCCATGATGGGGCTCTCGAAAATCCCTACCAGGGATCAACTGATCTCCGAGGCCTCATCCTTGCACTACTGGAACCATGTGGATACAGATGTTAAGGTCTTATACGAGATTTTATCTGCTTCTTCGGAAACGGAGTCTCCGTTTGCGATCAGCGAAAAGCTACTAGCCACTTTATCTCGGCTCAACTCGAAAAAGGTTTATGTTCAGTTTATGCCGATTGTCCAAAAGACAATATTTTCGTCCCTTTTTGAGAAAATCATCACCAGTTTGCCGCAAATTTCTTTCGATGATCTTTTGACGATCTCATCAAATATTTTCCTCTCCAAAATCTCTCTCTTTGATTTGGAGATTGCAGTTTTGCAAGAGGCTCAGCACTATTCTCAATCTTTCAAAATATTAATTGACGATCTCACTCGCACCTTTTACATCAGGCCCGTCTTTGATATCGACTCGATTTTGGCACCAGTTTTTGAGCCCATTAAAGTGGACCTTTCGGACGCCGCTTTGGCCTCTCCGCTTGACGAAAATTCTGTGCCGGAAAGCAACAATTTAGGGTCGATTGAAGCCCAAATTTCGTCAATTCTGCCGTTAAGATCCGCGGCGTTTACTCCAGAGTCTATCTCAAACCTGAGCAAGATGCTTCGTGAAATTAGCCTTGCCCTTCAGCATGAGCAATATTTGATCCAGCTTAATAAGGAAATCATTGCTCAAAATAAACAGACTTCAGAGGCCGTGTCCAAAGCAAAGGAGCTGAAAGAAGCAGCTGAGCTTGCCGAAAAGGCTAGTGTAGAACAGGAGTTATTCCGTGCCCAAAGAGCCGAACTATTAGAAGCGCATGAGCAGGAGCGAAAAAAAAACGAGCTTCTTGAAATTCAACTGCTGGAAAAGAGGAAGCTTATCGACCAAGTGGTTCAGAAAATTTCTGGCTACGGCAAGACTATTGATCCAAACACACTTTTATCGATGTCTCGCGAGGAGATCCTTAGGGTGCAAGCAGAATTGCTGGCTGAAGGAAAAAGAGAGGTGGAGAAAAAGGTATCCGCCATTGCCAAAAGAATGGACCATTTTGAGCGCGCTCTGCGCCAAGAGGAGCGACCCATTCTCACCAAAGATTATGAGGCCCAACGCATCCTCGATCAAGAGAGTCATGTAATTCTTAATGAAAAAAAGCGCGCTTTGGCAGCTGCTAAACATGCCCTTCAGATGGCCACAATCAAAAGTGCCGTTCTGCGTCAAGAAGAGGCCTCTTCCTATTTTGAGGCATTAAAACATGCACGTACGGCAGCAATTAGCGATGTTGCCGAAAAAATGGCCAAGGATCTTTCTTTAGCCAAGGAGGAGCGTATTGCAAAGGCCACCGCAGCTTTGCTTCAGAAAAAGGCAGATGAAGAGTATATTTCCAAAAAGCGGGCCCAGGAGGCAGAGGCCGCTGCTCGCTTACAAAAGCAGCAAGAGATGCAGCGGGCGCGAGAGGCTGAAATTGAAGCCAAGCTTGAAAAGCAGCGATCCTCGATCGGCAGTGCATCAAGCCCCTCTTCAATCCCAACCCCAGCCCGTGCATCAACCACCGGTTACAAGAAGAAGCATTATTATTAAATTGACAAGTTTATGTAGCGAGCTAATTTTAAACAAATGCCGGAGCGGGCTTTAGAAAGATGCTGTGGAGCTTTCTGCAGGGCCCGAGCGGCATTGGCTCAATAAGTCCATGTAGAATTGACAAGAGGAGGAATCCCCTTCTTTGTTGCGGTCCATGCAGGCAAAAAGCTGTGCGAGCTGTGGCTGGCAGCTTGCTTCGATGCTTTTGAAAGGCTCTTCAGCAGGAACAGAGCTACCATTACCCATGACCATGGATGCGGCGCCACTAAGTGCCCTGCCAAGAACATGGCCAACCGCCACGCCCGTAGCTGTTTCGGCAACGCGCGCCAGAAAGCCCTGCGCGGGCTGGGATGCCATGGCTGCAGAGGCTGCCGCAGGCTTTGGGGCTGGGACCGGTGCAGATGCTGGCCTTGCGGCCGGCGCTGATGACGATCTTGCCGACGTCGATGCGGATCTTGAGGAGGCTCTTGATTGTGCGGCAGGCTGTTTCCTTGCCATTTTAAAATCGCATTTGCATTTCAATTGTTTTGAGTAAAATTTATTTCAAATTTTTAAACCGTAAATTTCAGTTTTCATGGAGAGCCTCCCTGCCGATATGCGCTCCACACTGCCACCTGGTGCCGACGCAGACGTTGACGAGTTCAAGGCCTCGTTGATGTGCGCAAAGAAAAAATCAAAGCCAAAGAAGGCCATGCCTGCCGAGATGCAAGAGGACCATCTTATGTCATCGGACCCGCTTGGCCAGAAAAATACGCATGCCCCCATGGCTGCAGACGTAGCGTCGGTAGCCCAAGAGCGGGATGCAAAATATGCAAAGGTAAGCCGCACTTTAAATTTCTAGCTACTTAGCCGGATATTCACCATCCTACGCGAGCAGAATCCTGAGCTGTCAGGCGATAGGAAAAAGTATTCCATCGTCCCTCCGAGCATCCACCGTGAAGGAAACAAAAAAACCCTTTTTGCTAATCTTGCCGAGATCTGCAAGCGAATGAATCGCCCCCAGGAGCATGTGACTATGTTTCTTTTTTCTGAGCTTGGCACGACAGGCTCCACAGATGCCAAGCAACAGTTGATCATCAAGGGCCGTTTCCAACAAAAGCAGATTGAAAACGTACTCAAGCACTACATTATGGAATATGTGACATGCAAGACATGCAAGTCGCCCAATACCATCCTGAAACGGGAGCACCGGCTCTTCTTCCAGCAGTGCGAAGCCTGTGGCTCGACGCGTTCCGTATCAGCAATCAAGACGGGCTTCAAAGCACAAACAGAAAAGCGCGCCTCGCAGCGCAACCGGGAAGCATCCTAATTAACGTATTCAGAGTCAAATAAATAGCGCCAATTCCAAAGATGCTGTAGCATGCAAGGGTTTAATGCATGCAAATGTAAACGGAGATCTAAGTGGAGGTGGAGCAGGTTCCACACTAAAATTTACAAATTACAATTGCGCCAGCGCGCTGTTGCCATTTACCATGGTACCACCATGATGCAAGAGCCCAGGATGAAATGTTAGCCAAATTGCAGGAGATAATCTAACCCTAAATGTAAATTAGGTTGCAATCATTAATTTTAAAGAACAATTTGAGCCAATTCCCGCCACCAATGATGATGATCCCTGCACCCACTGACCGGGACAACTCTCATTTTCTTTCTACTGCCATTGGACGTCGGGTTCCACTTGCTAAGCGAACGCCAACGCGACAGCGCCAAGCGCCAAGTGCTCTTATCAATGGCGCTGACTTGAGCTTCCTGGACGACGCTTCTTCAATTACCTCCATCGCTATGGGAGATGTGGATATGCCACCGCAGTTAACGACAGTTCCATTGCCATTTGCCGAAAAAAATATGGAAAGTGCACTGCTTTCTGACGAAGCCGAGATTTCGCTGATCCTACCATCAGGCACAACTCCAGAGCAACCCATAACCGCTAATGGTGGCCTTCTCAAGGAGCAGGACCGGGCACTAGATGCTTCAAAGCGCGAAATTTTTGCCTTGAAGCTCAAGATCTATCACTTGGAAGAGCGATTACGTCGCTTTGCTCAGCCTGCGGAACCTTTGCACCAACAGCTTGAAACACAGAACCAAAAACTAGATGCCCAAAGTCAAGAACTAGCTGCCCTCACTCGTCGGAACGAGTCATTGGCGATGGAAAATTCAGCACTAACCCATGAAAACTTGACGCTTACCCAAAAATTTTCTACTCTGGCTCAGGAAAGATCCGCCCTTGCCCAAGAAAAGTCGATGTTGACCAAAGAACACTCAATATTATCCAAAGAAGGGTCAAAGCTGGCAGCTGAAGGAGAAACAGCAATTCGGGCACGGGATACGGCGTTGGCAGCCTTAGAGGCAGAGCGCATTGCACATAAAGAGGCCGCTCAGCGCAACAACCACGAAATAGAGCAACTTCGCACAGAAGTGTCCGTCCGTACGCGTGAGGCACAACATCAGCGCTTTCTAGCACAAGCAGAGATTGAGGAACTGTTGGGGAGAGCAAACGGAGCTGAGCTCAAAGCTGCCGCACTAGAACGCACGCTGGCTGAGCAACGACATGAAGCCCAGCAATTGCTGGAACGGGCCGCCGAGAAAAATAATGCTCAAGAGGCTGAGGTCTCTCGTCTTCGTACCCAGTTACAACAGCTTTCCACCGGCCAGCAACAGGAGCTCGCCCATCTTTCTGCAGAGCTTGAAGAAGAGCGTTCTCAACGCGCGCGAACGATCGAAGAGGCGGTTAATTCACATCCAAATGTTCGACGCCAACTGAGGACTCTAGAGATAGAGCTTCAGCGCACAAGTGGCGAGTTGGACTTCACGCGGGCACAGCTGGACCGTACTCGTACAGAGCTGCAACAGACCATTCTGGCGCATCAGCAAGAACTTACCAACGAAAAAGAAACATTGCGATCTGAGAGAGACGCCCTTCGAATGGCACAAGAATCTTTACGTGCAGAACGAGAGGTGATATGTATCCAGCGTGATGCATTTACTTCAGACAAAAGTTGCGATCGCAATCTTCTTGAGAAGCAACTTAGTGAAGCCACTCGCGCACTTGGTGATGCAGCTCGTTCTTACGCGCAAAGCGAAAGGGTTCGCGAGGAGGCATTGCGTGAACGTCGTATCGCTGAGGCTGAGGTCCAGCGTCTTAGTTCCGAATTGCACGCCATTCGTGAAGAAGCGTCGCATTTTCTGGGTGCATATTCGCGTGAGCGCTCTACAGAAAGCGCAGCTACGGCCGCCTTGACTGCTGAGCGCGACTCATTACGCGAAGAGCTTCAGGCGCTGCGCCACAGGACAGAGGCAGAAACCGCTTCATTGACTCGCTTCAAGGCAGAAACGGAAGCCGAACGTGCAAGATTGCAGAGCGGTTTTTCTGCTCAGTTGACACGATCCATGGAAAAGCTGCGCGATTGTGAACTGGAGCTTTTGCGTGAGCGCGCGACTATTGAACGCTATGAGCGTACCATGGCCCAGGAACGCGAGCGTTTCGCCGCAGAATTACGCGCACTCCGTGCTGCCCTGGATTCCCAAGCTAAAAGTGGTGAGGATCGCCACAATCCAGCTGCTGATCACAATGGTACCACGGACTCCAGTCTTGGACCCGTCATTGATGCCATAGTTGCGGGGCTCTCACAGCGCCTGGGTGGTACCGCCATTCATGGAGAGACGGCTGTAAGCGCTGGAACTGCGGCTCACCTTGATCACTTACAGGTAGGGATTGGGATCGGCTCATTTTTAGGAAGCGCTTAAACTTGTGCGTAGCGAGAACCTCGAGCTAATGGAGCGACTCCGCGCAGCAGACCTTGCGCTCGCAGACCAGCGCATGGTGGCCAATCGTGAGCACGTCCAACTTGAAGAACTGATACTGGAGAAGCAACGGTTACAAGCACAATTTGAAGCCCAAAAAAGCCTTCAAGTAGACCCGCCAAAACATGCATCGAATTCGCAGCTGGAGATGCAACTAGAGGCTGCCGATGCTCGTATACAGACTCTTTCACTCAAGGTGAGTCTTTTTTTTCATCTCTAGGTCGAGCAGCAAACGCGCACTATTCAGAGGCGAGAAGACCTTATTCGCAAAGCTATTTCCCGCATCGAACGGTTGCAGGCAAAACGGGAAGCTTTGGCGCACCAACTTGCGCTCTTTTTTAAAGGGGCACCAATAAAGTCATTGGGGGCCCGCCGAAACCAGCATACCATCCCTCGTGAAGGCCATTCATTTTTAGCTCGTGAGGGTCGTTCCTTTGCCACTCTGGCACAGGGTGCCCTCGCCCGCAGCCGCCGTCTCTAGAGCCTCAATAAATGGCGCTTTGTATTTACAAGTTTTATTTGCCTGGTTGCTGATATTCGTCCCATTAGATGAGAGTATTCGCAATTGTAACCTGCTATCTTAACCCTAATTTACCGACATCGACCCACGGCCAGTCATAAAATCTGCAGTACGAATTAAAATAGCCACAAACCCTAGCTGAGATTAAATGATTGCCACTGACGAGAGCGCGCCACGATCCCGATTTGCGCGCGTGACAAATCGGCTGCTTGTCCGCAGCACCATAGTTCAGCAGAAAACATGGGCTTACAGACCGTATCTTTCGTTTCGTCTTTTCTTGCTATTGACTTTTGGTGCTGCAGCATCGCTGCTCATACCTGCTATTTTGCTCTGGATAGAACAGTCTATGGTACTACTTTGTAGTAATTTCAGGTTTTCGAGGCAGAGCTTCGGTATACAGGATGCGGGAGCAGCTCTGAGGCTCCGGCTCCCGGAACATCACGATGCCCGACATGCAAGCTGCAGTTGCCGCTGCCGCAGGACCACCGCCGCCTCTTTCTTTATTATCGGCTAACAAACTACTACCAAAGCTCGGTACAATACGTCACCAGTATTGATCGCTCCCAGCTTCAAGGCGCTGCCCTGGGTGTCTCCGATCTTGGTGACTGCAGCCCAATAATCAAGGAAGGTAGCGTTCCATTTTATCCTTGCGGACTGATTTCGGACTCGCGCTTCAATGACACATTTGCTGCCGATGGTCTCCCGACTGGGGTCTCTTTCACTCAAAGTGGTATTGCCTGGCCATCGGATGTAGATGCGCTCTACAGAGCCACGGCATATGGAGCAAATGCTACCCTCCCACCGCCCTCCTGGGCTCAGGCTCAAGGTAATTTATGGCCGCCATCGCCAGATTGGATCACTGGCGATGAGCATCTGATGAATTGGATGCGTGTCTCTGCATTTCCAACTTTTCTCAAGCTTTATGGGATCATCAACGGACTTGGTGGGGATAACAGTAACCCATCCGAATTGACGCTTCTCGTTTCAGACTGCTTCCCGATTGGTAGCGCTTTTGGCGGTACAAAATCGATTTTCATCTCGTCGCAGTCGTTTTTTATCGGCGGAAAGATTTTGGCATTACCTATAATTTTTACCGCTTCTGGGACGGTTCTTCTTCTGACAGCCCTCATTATTCTGCTGCTTCATAAAAAGCGAAATCGCATGGCGACCGAGTTCGATGCATACCCCGGGGCCGCCGCAGAAACGGAAATGTTTCAAATGCTCCAGCGCATGCAAGAAGAGTCGATGTAAAGCAACACCCTGTACAGTATGAATGAATGTCAAAAGTAAACGTCCAGTGTTATTTATTGGCTGGAGAGTTGTTATCTATACGCCTTGTCAGTCAGGCCTCGCCTGGATCTCCGCCGAGTAAAGCGGCAACATGCTGATACTCGGCTTGGCCAAGTTCCCTGACGAGCTGGGTGAAAAGAGAGTCTGGATTTTTAAACAGCGAGCGAGGCGTGTCCAGTTCCGCAATGAACCCATCTTGCAGCACCATGATCCGATCGTAATCCAGGATGGAGAGCAGCCGATGTGCAATTGTGATCACGGTAACAGGATGCTCAATGATATCAAATGGAGAAAGGTTAGGGTTCGATTGGTCTATGCGTGCCAAAGTTGGAACCGAAACACGGCGGATGGTCTCCTGGATGAGCGTATCGAGAGCCTTGTCAACATTGGAGGTTGCCTCATCCAGCACCAAAATGCGCGAGTTTTTAAGTAGTGCCCGGGTAAGGCAAAGTAACTGAGACTGTCCCTGCGATAGCATTGCCGAGCCCTCTCTGAGTATGGTGTCCAGACTGGGTGGCACCAGTGTTGCTCGCAAATGAGGACCAATGGCACATGCCTCTAGCATCGCCCATATCCGTTCATCGGAATAGCAGTTTAGTGGATCGAGATTGAAACGCAAGGTGCGTCCATAGAAGATCACCGGATCTTGGGGAATAATGGCTAAGCGTTGGCGAATCATGGAGCCTGGAATGCACGAGATGTCAACGTTATCAATCTTAATACAGCCTTCCGAAACCGGTATTAGTCCAAAGAGGGCCTGCACTAGTGTACTTTTTCCAGACCCTGTGCGGCCGATGATGGCCAGGCGTTCGCCAGGCCTCACTTCAAAGTTAATGTCACAAAGCACAGGACGTCCGCCGTCCGGAAGATATGAGAGCGTGACATTTGAAAACTCAACGGCGCCTTCATATGGCCAGTGATCATTTTGAAACAGCGGGGATGAATGTGGCTGAACGGCATTTTTATGAAGGACAAATGAAGTGGCCCCGAAGGATAAACCTGGGGGCAAGGTGGTTGGAAGTGGATATGATGGCATCTCTTTGACGGAAGCTCTAGATTCATCCCCAAGCTCATAGAGACGTCTGAAACTGCACAGGGCGATTTCGAGATCGGCAAATGAAACTATAGAAGTGTATAATGACTTGGCCAGCATCATCAATTGATGTATGACAAGACCGGCTAGGGCGGGTGAAATACCTTCATATACACAGAAAAACGTCGTTGCAGCCACGCTTAAATTTGCTACAAGCTCAAAGCGGAGTGACGCCCACGACCTCAACGAGGCCAAAAGAAGCGTCGGCGCAACTAGCCAGTCACTTGCAGCAAAATTTTTCTCCATGAAAAGCTCCTGTACGGATGGCAAACCCATATTGAGCGGCATAATTACTTTTGGACACATCAAGGCTTGTATGTCTAGTTGATTGTCCTTGCTTGGGAAACTTCGGGAACGGATGAGCGGGAGACCGCCCAAAGTATCTCGAACCTGCCCCAAATATGCTGAACGGGCATGCGAGCACAGGCGCTCCAAGTCCAGCATTGGTCGGTGGTAGAGACGCAAAAGCGTCCAGTTAGCCAGCAACAAAAAGACAGGCAGAAAAAACGCCATCCATGGAGACATGGTAAATGCCACCAATACCAGAACAGAAAACACAGCGCAAGCCTTTCCTAAAAGATCACGCCCCGCATCGAGGATGTCAAAATCTGAACATTCAGTATCTTTGGTAAGCCGGTTCATCAAAAACCCGAATGGGAATTTGTCGATGAACGCGAGAGGAGTCATCATAAGAATGCCTGAAAAAGCGTCGCGGTATGTGGAACGAGCCGCATTCCAAGCACCTACTGACACCAAAAGGGTAAAGAAAGCTGTTGAAGTGACAAAGGCAAATGCCATCGCCCAGATCATCCATCTATCCTTAAGACTGCTTTCGCCAATCTGAGCAAGCATTCTCTCTGTGGAAATTCTGGAGAAATTTACCAGCACTAAGAAGAAAAGGGTCAATACAAATAGAACCCATCCAAAACGATCGAGAAAGCGTACATAAATTGACAGGGGAAGTGAACTAATAGAGGGAATTTTCTCTTCGTCAAATTCACTTTTATCTTCTTTTAGGGGGAAACGGTGCCCTTTTCGTGGGCCTTCTTCAAAGGTTTCAAGCTCTCGGAGCTCATCAGCAAAAATGGACTCCGTTTCTTGGATTGGGGCCTCCATGAAGGGTTCTTTAGGTGTTTCCGGGTCTTGCGGCCGGCAAGTAATCGACTCAAGAGAGTGGATTGTTTTCATCGAGCTGATTGCGAATGATGTATGCGGGCAATCGGTTGAAATTCTTGCTGTATTTCCCGCTTGAGGCTGCTGGATATTTTCGTTGGCCAAAAGTAAAGGAATTCTATTGGGCATCCTCTCTGCATGAGAAGCGAACCATTCTTCTGGCGGACCCTGCCACTTGATGCGCCCTTTATCCATGCAGACGATCCAGTCACAGCTATCCGGCCTAATTAGGTGAAGCGCATGCGTAGAAATTATCTTTGTCTTCCCATTATTAAGCGTGGAGCTCTTAACAATGGCATTTTCCCAGACAATTTTGGCCACTTTAGCGTCCAGTGCAGAGACGGGATCATCCAGTAGCAAGATCTCTGCATTTGAATATAGAGCCCTTGCAAGTGAAATCCTTTGCCGCTGACCGCCAGAAAGGGCAGATGTGGCCCCTCCAATCTCAACCAGGTCTCCCAATGGAAAGCTTTTAATGTCTTCGCGAAGCTGGCAAGCTGATAGGATGGCCCCGTAACGAGAGGAGTTGAATTTACACCCAAAAAGAATATTTTCTCTCAGAGAGCCATGGCTAATCCAGGGTTGCTGCGGAGAATATCCGAAAGTATTGCGGTCCATCAGTGATGGAGATATGTGAAGGCTTCCGCTGACAATGTTAATTTCGCCCAAAATAGCCTGAAGAAGAGATGATTTTCCAGAGCCAACAGGCCCAATCAGGATGACCGTGGCGCCAGTTGGAATTGAAAGTGTAATATCCCTCAACGAGGAGAGCGATTTCATAATTTTAGTGGAAATAAAAGGCTTTGAAGACTCTTCATTTTTGACGCCACTCCAAGATGCCCAAAAATCTTTCAGCTCAATGGCTGTATCCATCTCTATTGGACCCATTGATGATGGGTGAAGCTCCTCCGAGCGTAGAAGCTCGGAGATTCGTTTTAAAGAAATTTTAGCATCAATCAGCCTGCTTAAAAACGGCGGAAATGTGCCCATCGCTGACCGAAGCTGACTAAACATCGAAATAGCGGCGAAAATGGTTGATGTCGATAGCGTTGAAGCTGTCGGTGCGAGAAAAAGTGCCATTGCAAAAGCAACCAAAGATGCCATGATTGGCGTCGCATTCATGAGTGTAGTCAGCATGGCAATCAGTGAGTGTAGTGCCAGTTGTTCCGAAAGTTCTTTTGCGCGAAGGTCGTCTGCATATTTGCAGAAGGCATCCTCCCAGTCGTTAAGGACAACGACGCGGATACCTGTCAGCATCTGATCGACGAACCTGACTCTGCAATCAGTGGCGGAGATTGCTTGGATTCTCTTCTTTGCAAGCCGCTGGACAATTAAATATTGGATAGGAACACTGCCGATCATCATGGCAAGTCCGGCACCAGCCGCTGGACCCAGTATCCAAAACAAAAGCCCAGAAATGATGAGTATTTGAAGCGGACCTAACCAAGCCACATGAATATGATCAACAGCAACATCAATTCGACTGACATCGCTAGTGATGAGGGTGAATATCCGCCCATTGGTATGGGAAGATCTGGTATGTGGGGCAAGCCGGAAAATCTTGCGATAAATTGCTGCGCTAAGCGCAGCTTGCACAGAAGTTCCGGTGTACCTCAATATTTCTGCCGAGCGTTTGCTCGAATACGAGCTGAAAGAGGAAAGGATGAAAATAGAAACGCCCAAAGCATAAGCCAAATGGCGAGAATCGATGGAAAAAGCCAAAACTACAAATTGAGTATTTCCGCTGAGCGCATTTAAAAAGTAAAAAAGCAGCAATGGAATAATTAACAAAGAAACTTCTGAGATGGCTTTGAAAATGCCACTGAAAACCAAATCTCGGTACACCATTTTACCGAGACAAATGAAAATATATTTAGCCGAAATAACCGAATCGTCTTGAAAGCCTTTTGTAGGCATAGTTTCACCTAAAGGGACTTTCACCGGCTGAAATCGGGACTTTTGGAGCCTCAACCAGGAATCTTTCGAAGTAAATGGATGAGGAATGTCCCCTATGTCGGATTCCAAAAGATTGCGGTTAATTTTGCTCAGAGGAAGCACCGCCTTTTCCTTTTTGTTGCGCAGGGCCTGTTTTTTGTACAGCCTCCTTCTATCTAGACTGATGACCAGCAGAGGTTTTAGCCAGGAGTAATGGAATTGAGACCATAGACTTGCATTCTTCCTCTGGACCAAAGGTCCCCGCAAGGCCTCCGATTTGTCTTTGGGAAAATCTTTTGCCATTCAACAAAAAAATTTCGATTTGCCAATCGGTAGCTTGTTATCTAATTCGGCATAATAAGCATTGGTTCAGCCAATAAAATAGCTTAAATTTTAATTAAATTTGGCATATTAGTCAGATGAACGATTAAGGGCAATTTTTCTTTGAAGCTCTCCAATGATAACTGTAAAATTTACAAAAATATTAATACCCGAGTGCATGTCTTGCTTGGCAGACAAATTCTGGATGATCGAATTTAGCTGTTCTTGTAAAAAGGACTCCTTGCGTTTATAAAACTCTTTGGCTGAAGAGATGGACTAAAGCTGGGAGGATACAGCAAAAAATACCTTTTCGACATAATAGCCGGCACCAATATCTACGGTGGCCCTGCTGATGTCGGAAAGGTTTCCAGGGACATAAACAGAGCTGGAAAGTGGGACAAGGATTTCCCCGCCCTGTGCTTCCGAACCAAGCTCATCCAAGCTCTGTCTGCAGGAGGCAAATCTATCAAGGGCGATTTTTAGACTATCATACGAGGCTTGAAATAGATCCACTTCCTAAAATGAGAGGCAGAAAAAACCTTTTCCAGTTGCTCCCGAAGCTGGTTAAGCTGTGCTGGTAATAGCTGAGATATCGAAACCGGGGAAGCTGATCCAGGCGGACCAGAAACCTTGGGGGATGACATAAACTTTGTAAAATAGTTTCCCGAATCATTAAACTTGAGTGCCAATTAAATTTTGCCTCAAATCCAACCGAACCGAGCCAGAGTAAACCAAAACGAAACGAAAAGGGATTTATTTATCACAGGTAATCATGGCCTGAATACGGGGAATGGCTTTTGCAAGAGCATTAAATTGATCGAGGCTCAAGGAAATACCTAACATTGAAGATATGCCAATACCCTTCCTTCCTGGCTTGGTCTCTCCAAGAGAGTCTGAGTAGTATTCACGGATATCTACTTGAGGCTTTCCCTTCCAGGAGCGCAGGGAGATCCGTCTTTGTGGGGAGATCTTAAATAAACGAATACTGTTACTTCGACATAAAAAGAGCCATCTTCGTCCTTTTTTACCTAAAAGGGAAATAGAATTGAAAATACCATTTCGTCTGCACAATTCAGTTTATTAGAAGAAGTGACGATGTTTTGGGGACAATCCTCTTGGATATCTTTTTCCGCTGCCTGGACATGCTTTTCGGCGGCTTGGACTTGTGTATCCCCAGACGGGCAATGTCGCTTCATATTTAAAAATAGAAAATTTTTATTGAAATTTTTATTTATCCACCGATGGGTCCGTGTGAACCTACTGGCACAATCGGACCCAATTCAACGCTTTCCCAGCACGCAAATTTTGTTGCAAACTCGCTCCATCGATTCGCAGTTCTGACAGAGAAATATTTGGACGTCTTAACCTCACCCACTCCCCCCAATCATGACGGCGATACCGAGTTCAAGGTGATTCTTGAAGAATTGGTTTCCTTGGACCAAAGCATTTCAGAAAAAATCGACGAGCGTAAGGATAACCTCATATCTAATGGGTAGTCAATTCCTTCCTGGCAACCAATGACCGGATTTCTGCAATCTCATTCGACCTGGATCTGATTTCCTCAAAAATCCTATCAATCGAGTCCTTTGTGTTTGAAATGGAAGAGGAGTTTCAAAAGACATTATTTGTCGATGTAGGCAGGTGAGCATCGCCTCGCCTCGCCTCACATCACCTCACATCATATCATATCACATCGATTGCATCACAAAGCATTTGCTGCACAAATCTGTGAAATTTAAGCCTTTAAATTTTGCGATTGCCAAATTGTAATTTGGTCGCCATTTAATTGGCACTGAATCGTCGTTGGCCATGGCAATGATAATAAATTGCATGCTAGCGAAATGTACACATTTAGAAACAACTCTAAATTGGCGAATCCACATTTTAAAATGATGCCCATTTTGCTTTTAATTTAAAAATCGTACCCAGTCCCCCTATTGATTGCAATGCAAATTACTTTGCACTTTCCCTCCAAAATCCGGCATATAAGATGGTGCATTAATCACTATTTTCTAGCAAGTGATCATCTCGGCTCGTTTTCCCACCCTTTTGGTATGGCGCTTTTCTTACCGCTTAGACTGATAACATATGCGCGAAATTGTTCATATCCAAACCGGCCAGTGCGGAAATCAAATTGGCGCCAAATTTTGGGAAGTGATCTCCGACGAACACGGAATTGACCCCTCTGGCGCATATGTTGGGGACTCTCCAATCCAGCTAGACAGAATCGATGTGTATTATAATGAAGCCAATGGCAAAAAGTATGTTCCGCGAGCGGTGCTTGTTGACCTTGAGCCAGGGACAATGGATTCTGTCCGTGCTGGTCCTCTTGGACGGCTCTTTCGGCCCGATAATTTTGTGTTCGGACAAAGCGGAGCGGGAAACAACTGGGCTAAGGGGCATTACACCGAAGGTGCCGAGCTCGTTGACTCGGTTTTGGATGTTGTGAGAAAAGAAGCCGAGTCTTGCGATTGTCTGCAAGGGTTCCAAATCACACATTCCATTGGAGGCGGAACCGGCTCTGGTCTTGGAACCCTTCTTATCTCCAAAATCAGAGAGGAATTTCCAGACCGAATGATGTGCACCTTTTCTGTCGTTCCCTCACCAAAGGTACGTTGACTGATGATTAATTTTTTGGTGTCCGATGCGATTGTTGAGCCATACAATGCCACTCTTTCGGTCCATCAGCTTGTCGAAAACTCGGACGAAACTTTCTGCATCGATAACGAGGCTTTGTATGATATTTGCACCAGAACCCTCAAATTGAATACCCCCTCCTACGGCGATTTGAATCATTTGGTCTCGGTGGTGATGTCTGGCGTTACCACTTGTCTGCGATTTCCAGGGCAGCTCAATGCAGACTTGAGGAAGTTGGCCGTTAATATGATACCATTCCCACGTCTGCACTTCTTCATGGTTGGCTTTGCCCCGCTTACTGCCAGGGGCGCAATGCAATATCGTGCCTCTTCTGTTTCAGAACTGACGCAGCAGATGTTTGAATCGAAAAACATGATGGCTGCTTCTGATCCGCGTCACGGCCGATATTTGGCCGTCGCCGCAATGTTCCGAGGCCGTGTGTCGATGAAGGAAGTAGACGACCATATGTTCAATATCCAAAATAAGAACTCCTCTTATTTCGTTGAATGGATCCCAAATAATGTCAAGACGGCCGTTTGTGATGTGCCGCCCAGAGGCCTAAAAATGTCGGTAACGTTCATCGGAAATTCTACCGCCATTCAGGAGCTTTTCAAACGCATTTCTGAGCAGTTTACAGCCATGTTCCGTCGCAAGGCATTTGTTCACTGGTACACCAGTGAGGGCATGGATGAAATGGAGTTTACTGAAGCAGAGTCCAATATGAATGACCTTGTCTCCGAGTATCAGCAATATCAAGATGCCACTGCTGATGATGACATGCTAGGGTATCAGGAAGGTCAGATGGAGGAGGCTGATTAGCCCAAATTGTGTCTCAACTATCATGATTGTCTAATAAATATTCAAAATTGCCCCGTTAAAGAGGGTCCACTTTAACTGCAAAATTATCAAAATGCCCTTTTACGGATTTTTTTCTTCTTTCGCAGTTTAATGTCATTGGTACCAAAACGCTCTCGCTTGTTGAGTGCGGTTGTTAAGGCTTTTTCTAAAATCTCGCCCCTCTCTCTTGCCGAGAATGACTGGGATAATGTCGGTGTTCTGATCGAGTGTCACGAGAAATGGAATATCAGACCATTGGACGTCACAGCCGCTCAAAAATCGACAATTCTTTTGACCATCGATTTGAATCACGAAATTATTGATGAGGCTCTGCACCATCAATCCAGTGGTACGCATCCGGTTGTCATTGTTGCCTACCATCCAACAATTTTCAAGCCCATCAAGAAACTGACTCTCGATTCCCTTGAAGGCGGATATTCGCACATCAACGAGCTCGTTGTCCGTTGCATACAATCCGGGCTTTCAGTATTTTCCCCACACACGGCGCTTGACAATTGCCACGCAGGGAGTACAATTTGGTCCTTATTTTATAGTTAATGACTGGATTTGTTCGTTGATTGGCAACGGGACTTTTGCTCCAATAATTCCGAATCCATCACCACAGGCAACCGTGCAGGGTGACATAGTTGGATCTGGCCGATATTTGACGCTAGCTGAGCCGAGTCCTCTTGAAGAGATTGCAGACCGTCTTATGAAGGGGTTTGCAACAACATATGGTGAGATTTGCACCAACTAAGGTCAATTAGCTCGGATTGCAAAGAGCGCCAAATATTCTTGCCAACAAAAGCCGATTTCGAAGCTCGCTGTTTGTGCTGGATCCGGTTTGTTTGTAGCAAATAACCCTGCATAGGCGGGTCTATTCTTCTTTCACCAAAGCTCAACAGCGATACCGAGCTTCTCATAACTGGGGAGATGAGCCATCACGACGTTTTAGCTGCAACTGCCAAGGGATACAATGTAATGCTTTTTGAGCACACGCATACAGAAAGGGGCTATTTATCGCAAATGCTGAAGCCTAAACTTGAAAGTGCATTGAGCGAGGAAGTTGATATTCAAATTTTCGTGTCAAAATATGACAGGGATCCAATCCAACTTTATAAAATTAAAAATTAGCTCTCCCATAAGCAAAAAAATTTGCATGACAGATGCTATAAATAGATTTTCAAGCATTTGATGTTGTGTTCTCTTATGAGACACATAAACTAAAATTGGAAAAATACAGAGAAGATTAGCATGGCCCCTGCGCAAGGATGACACGCAAAACTTGAGATGGATCAGAGGCTTGCCTCTGGCAATTTTTTCGCACATGTGCGGCGCTTTATTATTATAAAGCAGCTACATGGTGACAAGCGGGGGCCGCATTTGTTATTCCATGTTAAAAGTGGCACACAATCGTGATGATATTGGGTGAAATGGCGATTTATAAATCCTCTAAACTTTAGCGTCTTGGAAAGCCTGCTCAACGAGCTTTTCCTCCTCCACGATATGGGTATGCTTTAAACCTGTAGAGACGGCTGCAGATGGATGTCTTGCAACAACTTTGAGAGCTGTCCTGCATTTTGTGTCTGGATGGGCCAAAACGGTTTCCAATCTAGGCTCAACATAGCTCCAAAAGCCCATATTCAGCGGCTCCTCTTGTACCCACATGACACTTTCGAGTTTCTTTCCATAAGCATTGATTTGGTCCTGGATATCATGATATGGAAATGGCGAAATTTCCTCAACTCGAGCAATGGCCACATGCTTAATTTTCAGATCAGCTCTTGCCTTTTCTAGTAAATAGAATACTTGTCCCGAGCAAAATATAAGTTTTTTAACCGATGCAGGAGATTTTTCTGCTTCAAGGTCACCGATTACCTTCCTGAGGCAGGTGTTTGGCCCCAGCTCCTCTAGGGTGGCTCTGGCGGCAGGATGTCTAAGAAGTGACTTGCTCGTGAAAACGATCAGAGGCTTCCTGAATTCCCTGACCTGTTGGCGCCTAATGGCATGAAAATATGTTGCAGGCGATGAGGGCACGACTACTTGAATGTTACAGTCCTGGTGTTGACGGTTTTTGGCTCTTGGCGGGAAAAACGAGGGCAAATCATCACAAAGCTGCAAAAATCGCTCTGGGCGGGCGCTCGAGTGTTCGGGTCCATTTCCATCATATCCGTGGGGCAAAAGCAAAACAAGGCCTGAGCGTTGATGCCACTTTCGTTCCCCAGAAACGATGAACTGATCTATGATGCATTGGGCATTGTTGGCAAAATCTCCAAACTGAGCTTCCCAAAGCACAAGAGTTCGGGGAGACACTAGCGAATATCCAAGCTCAAAGCCCATAACGGCATACTCTGAAAGATGCGAATTGCTTATTGAAAAGGAGCCTTGAGTGGTTGGATCTAACACGCCCAATGGAGTGTACTTGTTGTCCGTATTTTGGTCGTGAAGAACTGCGTGTCGTTGCGAAAACGTTCCTCTTTCAACATCTTGCCCAGAGAGCCTTACGTTAAAGCCCTCCAGGAGAAGAGACCCAAAGGCCAAAGCTTCTGCAGTGGGCATATCAATTCCAGAGCCTGATTGTATGGCGAGTTTTCTGGTTTGAAGAATTTTAACCAATCCCTTGTGAATTGTGAACCCATCTGGATAGCTAGAAACCGAATTTCCCACCATACCAAGTCTATCCAGTGAAGCTCCGGTCATCGGATCCGGAATATACTCTTCAGCAAGTTCCTTTGGCGATTTAAAGCCCAGCCACGACGAAGAAAGCCATTCGTTAACTTTTGGGATATAATTTTTTGCCTGGTCAAATGAATTTTCAAGGTTGGACCAAATGGAGGCTTTAAGGGCATCTGTAGTTGACTTTTCAAAAAAAGGGAGCGCAGAATATTGATCTGCAGCGCGCTTTTTCTTGGAAATCGATTGATACATTTTGGGTTGCGTAAAAGAAGGCTCATCAAATTCATTGTGACCATATCTGCGATACCCAACAATGTCAATGACGATGTCTTTTTTCCAAGCACTTCTGTATTCAGCTGCAAAAGTACAGGCGAACACGACTGCCTCGACGTCATCCGCGTTCACATGCAGAATGGGGGCCGATATGCACTTGGAGATATCTGTGCAGTAAGGTGTTGAGCGCGAAAGTGTTGGATCCGTTGTAAACCCAATTTGGTTGTTAACGACTAAATGAACGGTGCCTCCCGTTTGGTATGAAGGCAAGCCGG
>NW_013546154.1:0-92925 GCF_000760515.2 Mitosporidium daphniae
TCGGAATTGTTTCTGGTAATACGCCGCAACTTTTACCTTTTGACGCTCAAAACTTTGAAGATTCGGCTTCAAGTAATACCCAATTGGTTCCAAGCTCATCGACGGATTTACAAAATCAAGGCCAAGGCCAAGAGATCTCCCTTAACAAAAGCAGAAATCACACACAAAATATGCGGTCGCCTTATCGAAACAATTCCGACCCCAAAGACGCGATATCTATTCCTTTGGACAGTATGCTCGATGTTTGCGTCAAGCTAGAAAAAACACATTCTTTTTCTCCGGTTTTCAGAAATAGCTTAAACTCCTCTTCTGGCACTCGCAATCAAGAAGTGTTAAGCACAGGTCAATCTTCAAAAGTTGGTAGCACCAAAATGGCTCTTTGCAGCAATTTTGAACTTGGCGGTGATAACGGCACTCCGTATCACAAAAGCATGTCGGATCGCACATGCACCGTCTTACCTCCCTCCAATCCCTTGGAATATATGTTTTATTTGGATTGGATAAAATGTCAATCCGATCTAGCCTCGCTGACCGAAACCTACCAAAGAATCTCTACATTTCTACATGAAACTAATTTCCAGATCATCGAAAAACAAAAGGAACTTCAGAATTGTCTGTCCAAAATGATTTCCTCACATAGCAGCATGTTTTCTGCCAATCAGTTTTCCTCTCCTCATCAATCGCACGAGATACTCCTCCATACTTGTGACCAAAATGATATTCCCATAACCCCGCGACATCTTGTATCTGAATTACCAAAGAAAAGCCAGACATCTGGTACATCACCCACTCAAAGTTTTGGCATGCCGAGTCAAGCTTTTGGGGGAAACAGCCCAGTGTCCAATATGGCAGATCAAGTGTCCAGTCACATAGAATCTATTTTTGGCACGTATGGCTCAGATTCCAGCTTCGCGGAAACCCCTGTGCTAAAAGCATCCCCGAAGGCCTGTATCAATCATCATCAGCTGAGCTATTTTCATATGATGACTTCTGGAAAGCCCAGGTATTTAGTTTTGAATGAGACATCTGGAGACTCCCTATTGGAAGACACTCTCATTGCCTGTGATATTCATGGTGAGTTTCAGACCTTTTCTCGCAAAGACAGAAGGTACTGACGGATAACTTTATTTGTAGAAAAGTATCAAACTATCCCCCTTTTATCACCCCTTCCGCCCATACAGGTTCTGTTGTGGAGGATCTTGTATGGAATCAAAGTGGAGATGTTCTTGCAATGGCATATTCGCCCGGAAATTCGGCTCAATTGGTTATGGTCGCTCCAATTGTAAGATTGTCGCATTGATAAGGCTTAGAAGTCTACGTCCTCAAATCAGATTAACTTTGTTCTCGCACCAATGCAGCCTAATACCCAGCATTTGCGGGGCATTAGCTGCATTACACAATACAAGGGGCGATCAGTTTCTTCTGCCGGTGTTTCCTGCTCCTCGCTATTGGGAGTGCACGAATTTATCACCGGTGGTGCGGACAAAACCATTGTTTGTTACACCATTTCTTACAATAGCATTTGTGGTCTAAACACGCTGACGGATCGTTCTCTTCCACCCATGTGCATAGCGCCCACAAATCCAGAGTCAATGCGGTATTACACAATCACATGAGCGGCTCCATAATTTCCGGTGGCTCTGACAGGTGCCCATTCACTCATTTTTCAATAACTTAGACGATTGATTCTATATGATTTAGAGCAAAGAGCCATAGACCAATGCCATAAGCTTGAAAGTCGTATTAGCACCGTTCAATTGAACGAAAAGGCAGATTTGCTTCTGTTGACGTTTTTGTCTTCTTCAAACCAGCTGATGCTGTGGGACATACGGAAGAAAAAATTCGCCCACCAATTTGGCTGTGCAGAGGTATCGTATTCTTCTAATCGTCAAAGAGCAATAATTTGAGCAGATATGTGCGGCCCTCTTGGCACAAAGATGGCAATTTGGTGGTATGCGGCGGCTCTGATGTCTCCGCCTCCATCAAGGATCAGGCTTCAATCCATCTTTGGGACATACGGATGCTCAGGCGGCGACAAAAGGACGTGCCTGTCCATACGCTCTCCATAAATACGAGCAGAATTGTCCACTGCCTGTTTGCTCCAAATGCAAGCTCCCTGTATGCGCTGGCCGTGGATCGCTCCATGGTTATTTTGGATTATACCCTAAATTAATGAACCCAACTTTGATTAATTTGAGCCCATAAACACAAAATAGCTCGCCACGCTAGAACTAGCTCTGAACAGGCGGCTACCAAGTAAATCGCGGTAATTTCAAATATAAGGCGTCCATATTGCCGGACCTTTAACTGGCTGTGGTGCAGCCCACCATTCAATGTTAGCGAATCACATCTCCAAGCTGAAGCTGCTTAGTTAGTTTTTATTGAGCTCATTAGGTATTGGGTCGAGATTGTACGAGATTCGGGTAGTGTTATCGCCAGATTTGACCTGCACCTTTCGGACTCGCATCATAGGTCCAAGAAGGCCAAGATGAGGAACATGGGTACCTCCACATGGAATTTCGCTTATAAATCCATCGATAGACATGCATCGCATGGCATAATCATCATGTGGAGACGCGTGTCGGATGATTGTGAGGGGATCCGCTCTGATGATCTTGTTACAATGCTGCTCAACTAAAAGCAAAAACTCATCACGGGTATGTGGAATTTGTGTGGCGAGATCTCTAGTGGGGCCTGTTTTATCTTTGAAGACCAGCTGACCACGATATAGAACATGGGGTCCATCTGGAAAATGGTATGCCTTCCCTGTCGTAAGAGATAAGCCCATTATCTCGATGAGAACAATATCAAGAAGATGGCCGGCCGTATGAAGCCGGCTATTGAGAAAGCGGCGATCATGGTCGATTCGCAGGGTCACTGGAAGCGGAAGAAGAGGAACTAACTTTTGGGCTGTAGTGCGTTGTTCCGCATCCCCGATAACGTGCTCAACAGTACCTATGCAAGAAAAAGTAAAACTTACTAATTTGCGATGTCTCTTCTGTTTTCATGCTCACAGAGGTGATGTTGAAACGCTTTGTATTGTTCAAGACATGATGGATCTCACTGTTCAGGGGATCCCCTGTAGGAAGCATTTCGTTATTAGAAATCTTTTCTTGAGGGACCTTGCCCTGGCTCTGATTTTGGTCCTGGAGGTAAATCTCACCTGTGTCGCATCTAGGATGAGAAGGTGTATATACGGTTGCCCGCCCCCTTGCGGATAAAAAAGAGTGATGTCAAGAAGGAGACTGGCCGCATCACCGGAAGCATTGAATCTGATCCCAACTAGAAGTGCATTGCCAATTGTGGCTGAACTCCTCAAGTATGCGAGTCTAGTGGATTCCGTCATTCAAAAAATAGATATTCGTAAGCCGGAGTACTTTAAATGCGTGACCACTTAGCTCGGGTGTCCCATCAAACACTTTATTATTCAACTGCCGTTGCGTTCAAAATCAGTGCAACGTGTGGACTTAATTGCCCTTTTGGAAGTATCTCTAATCAGCAATACAAACTTGCTTCGTGCTATAGCGCTTATATTTGGAATTTCTGTGTATCGCGTTTGGCCCGAGAGCCACCCTAGGAGGGCTTATCGGCAGATAAACCTTAAGCGGAGTTTGATACTTTGCCAGTAAAAGCAGGACCTCATCAATTCTTTATTTGATGGTCTAAGTATTGACAACAACTGCATGCGAATGCTGCGTTTTAGAATTGACTATAGGTCCCCTAACCCTAGCTTCCCAGACGGCATTTCTATCCGTCCCCAGATTTCGATTGTATTCTGTCTGTGATTTGGATTGCATTTTCAAACCAGCTCAAGTTTTCTCCAGTATATTTTTGTATGCGTTTTTTGTAAGGGCTAGCTGAAAATCCCTTTGCATTTCAGCCTATGCGTTTGTCAAAGCTTGGAGCCAGATTTTTACACCTTGCCTTTGCGCTACGTTAACCCTGCAAGGCGAATAATAAATTTCCGCCAAACTAAACTTTAACGTTCAACTTGCTGCCAGTTAAGGGTTCGCCATTGCACTTGTATCTGTCATGCAGCTGCCTGCTCTTCTCCGTGTAAGGACGTCCTCTGGACAGACCACGCGTGTCCCAATAGACGTCGATCAATATAGACCTGATGAGCCGTTTTATGAGTCAGCACTTTGCTCCAAATTTGGCCCTGGCACATGGTCAAGGGATCCTTCTGGAACCACCCCCATTCCTCAGCAGACATTGCTTGGAGAACTTAGGTTAGGCCTCTCGCTTATTATAGAACTGGAGAAATGCTTTTCTTCAAGCCCACATTGTCTTTGTCGCCTAGTTCTTTGGCCTCTACATCGCTGCTCTCTCTCTCCCAGCCATCGATATCAATATCGGCCATTGACCGGCAGCTGGAGACGCAAGAGGGTCGAATTGTACGGAAGCGAGATCCGTTTCTGTGTAGACATTCTCAGAATGGAATGTGCCCTCATTGTGCTCCGCTTGACCCATTTGATGCAGGTTACCATATGGAACATGGCATCAAGTTTCTCTCCTTTTGGAGCTTTATTAAGAAGGAGCGAGAGACACTTGCCTCCATCCTGCCTAGTTTAGAGATTTCCTTTGGACAGTGCAAGTCTGGAATCCATTTGCCTTATCCGCAAGGCATGTGTACAGCATGTCAGCCTTCACCTATAACGCTTCAACAGCAGGTTTGTTACTCTTTAACGAAATGATAGAAATTTCGCATGGTTGATCATGTAGAATTCGTTGATTCAGCAACGGTGGATCGCTTTATTGATCGTTGGCGCGTAACTTCACATCAAGCTCTTGCATGGCTCATAGGCACCTATGATTTTTACGCAGGTGTGCCACTTGGCGTCAAAGGCAAGGTCCGTTATCTGTGGATGCCTCTTCAGGAAACAGCTCAAGATGGGATTGAGCTGCCTACAGATACTTCTCCGCTGTATGGGGCTTTGGAAACACTGCTTCATAATACGCTTGCATGGCTTGGCTTGGAAAAGATTGGCGCAATATGGACAGACCTGTCTCCAGCAGGCGTCCCGCCCTGTAGGGGGCCTGAGACTTATTTTGTTTCTAGCTGGGAAATTGCGTGGATTACCCAAATGCAATTGGCACATCCAATCCCGGGGTGTTTCGAGGCAAGCAGTGCGTCGCGTTGGATTTCTATTGTTGTGACGGCAGATGTTAACGGAGAAGTGGCTCTCTTTCCCTATCAAGTCTCGCTGCAAGCTACATCACTTGCCAAAGCGGAACTTCTTCATCCCACATCAGAGGCCTCTTCGTGTGCCATATGGGCACCAAAAAATGGACATTTCAGTAGCGTTCCCCTGCCAGAGCTATTTTATCGGGTAGAAGAAGTTCAAGACACAGAAGAGGGCAATGCGCGCGCCAATCCAGCACAACGCCGGGCTGACCCCTGCTTCCCAAGCGAATATTTACTTGTCTCGCTGACCCATGGTTTTCTTGCTGATAAAATGCAGCCTTGCAACCATTTTGATATTGCGGCCACTTTTGTGGCAGCTGCGGGCGAGATCTGCAGCTCCACATTCCTATGCGCATTGGCCCCCTTTCTACTACACCATGACTCTGGAGATGAGTCCATGACTGGTCTAATGAGGCAAATCCATGCTGATCTCGGTAAATTATCGGTGTTTACTTTAGGGCTGTTGGTTGCGCTTCACGGGATGAACATATTTACCAGCGAAGAGCTCACGCTGCTTAAAGACCATTCAGATGCCTTTTTTGACACCTCTGGATGGCGGGATCTTAAAGAGCGCATGAAGGCCGCCCGCGCCGATGCCGGTTCTATTGATATGCAAGCGAATGATGCGCCCCTCTGGGCATGCACGTTTTGCACGCTGATTAACCCTGTAAGCGTAGATGACTGTGAGGCTTGTGGCCTTCCTCGCTCCCCTGCATAGACATCGATCGTAGGCATGTGGTGGACAATTTTATAAACAAATTATAAACAGTCATAAGCGTGCGGCAAATAACGGAATAAACAAAACGATCAAGGGGCGCCTATTTACACAACAAAGAAAAAGACGAATAGCGCGACCAGGGCCAGCAGACCGAATGCCTTTAAAATGGCGGAGCGGTGTCTGCTTTCGCTCTGCCAGAAGCGGTACAGCTCGTGCTGGGCAACATCGGCATGCGAAAAAGCTGATTCGATGTCAACGTCAATCCTATCATGATGGCCACACGCTTACCGTTGAATGGTTTCTCCTTGAAGAGACACAAGCTGGACCAACTGTTGGAAAATGGTGCCCAGCTCATGGACAGTAGATTCTATACTTTCCAACCGGCCACTGCTGGCCGAAGCAGGGGCCTGGTGAAGAGCCATCTTAGAAGCCGACGAATATGCACAAGCAGATACGTCTTCATATGCAGAGTGAATATCAGTACCGGTGAGATAGCGCCCGCGTAGCGCAGATGGATAGGCGGAGGTGTATGTGGTTTGTCCAGCAGCGTATCTTTGAGGGGCCAAGCGGAGCGATACAGCTTCCAACTGAGTGGCCGATTGTATATTCGCTGGATTTGAGGCTGTCAATTGAGAAGTCATTGGCAATTGGCTCATTTGCTGCACACCCGCCGGTGCCTCGGAGATGGTTGGTTGGGAACCAAAGCTTTTTTCGCGGCGCAAGATCTTCTCAAATTGATCGGCAAGCGATCTGCAGCAGTTTTCTAAAAATTTGCAGACAAGGAGGGTGTGCTCTGCATATGAAGCAGGGATGCCATTCATCGCCGCAACGGAGTATTGAAACGATTTCAAATGCTGAATCTCCTTGGTAACATTTGTCGCCAGCGCCTTGATTGCGTCAAGTGAAAAAGAAGGTTGACAATTTAAAATACTAGATGGCATGAGCTGTGTTGGCGCGAGAGGAATATCAGAGTGCCATGCTGCGGGCGCAGGATATTCACAATTCAGTGTCAACAGCATGCGACGTGCCTCCGTGATCTCAGCACGGATTTTAGTGCTGAGTGACTGGAACTGGGCGTGGATATGATCATAGCTACGTTCCACCGGATATATTGCTTCAACGGCAACCACGCTGTTCCTTGCCATCACAAGCAGCGAGTGGAACTCGCGTGACCGGTCCATCGAGCAATTAAATGCGGAAAACAAAATTGTACATTTGACTGCTTAAATGTGTAACCCTAACCCTAAATTCGCTAATTTTCGTCCAAAAGGTTTATCAAGCGATAAGACGGCTGGGATGTGGTAAAATATATGCTTTGCCGGTTTCCAGGCAACTATGAATTTCGCATTGATATTTTTTATGCCACAATTAGGCGAAACGTATGTGAAGCTCCAACCAATTAATTGACCCGTTAAAAGCAATTAAATTTATACATTGGACATTGCAAAAGAAAATTAAAATTAAAATTAAAAGACTGCCCCCTTTGCAATGGCAGAGCCGCCTTTACGCTTCGCCATCGTTGCCCGGTGTTCGACAACACGTGCACGGGCTTCCTTGATGCATCTTCCACACGGAACAGTTAAGCTGCCTGTATTCATGCCTGTTGGTACGCAGGGAACCATGAAGGGACTCACTGCCGACCAATTGCGGGAGCTTGATTGCGAAATCCTGCTGTCCAATACATACCACCTTGGGAATAGACCAGGCGTTGATATTCTTTCTGCTCAAGGTGGACTCCATAAATTCATGGACTGGGATCGGGCCATTTTAACAGATTCTGGCGGCTTCCAGATGGTTTCCTTACAAAAGCTATCCACCGTGAGCGAGGAAGGCGTGACCTTTGAGTCCCCTCACGACGGAAGCATGATGCTACTACGCCCAGAGGACTCGATTGCCATCCAGCGGGAAATTGGCTCAGACATCGTTATGCAACTTGATGATGTAGTGAACCCGCTGTCCCCGCCTGCACGTCTTCAAGAGGCAATGGAGCGCTCCATCCACTGGCTTGACCGTGCTATCGCCTCCATGAAACAAAATGAAGCTTCAAATGTGGAACAAGTTTCTTTAGCAAACGCGCCGCCTGGAAAAAAGATGATCCCGGTCGTTGAAGCGCTTTCCTCGCAAAAGGCCGTCCCAGCACGTCAGACGCTCTTTCCCATCATACAAGGCGGCTTGGATCTCACTCGTCGCGATCACTGTATTACAGAAATGAAGAAAAGATCTACACTTGGATATGCTATTGGTGGCCTTGGAGGCGGAGAGGCGAAAAGCGATTTTACGGCCATGATTCGGTTCTGTACAAAAGAGCTGGAGGGAGACGGCAGTTGCCCCTCAACCCCGATATATTGCATGGGTATTGGATATGATCTCGATTTGCTGATTTGCGTGGCACTTGGTGTTGATATGTTTGACTGCGTCTTTCCAACACGTACAGCAAGGTTTGGCCATGCTCTGCACCCTTGCGGAGATATCTCGCTTAAAAAGGCAATGTATGCCCAGGATTTGCGACCCATCGATTCGGAATGCACATGCCTCACTTGCCGAAACTATACCAGAGCAGCCCTACATGGGATCGTCGGGAAAGAGACGACAGGCTGCCACCTGCTTTCAATGCACAACATTGCATACATGTTGCGATTTTCACGGGCTATGCGCGATGCCATAATAGCAGACAAATTCCCCGCATACATCAAATCATTTCTGCGTCGACGCTTCATCGAAAATGAGGAGCAGCTCGCCGATAAAGAAGCGATTGTGCCCGAGTGGATTATCGATGCTCTTGCAAGTATTGGCCTTGTCATCGATCCTAGAATGGCAGAATAGCAATCAAAAGCAAATAAAGGGCTGATAACAAATTGAACGAAAGCCAAGGGCTGATAACAAATTGAACGAAAGCCAAGGGCTGATAACAAATTGAACGAAAGATAAACACTAACACGTGCCAATCCAAGCGAGCAGCCCAATTTAGAGTTACTCTAAGGGCTGCCAGCAAAATTTTCCGCCTCCCAGTTGCGGAATACCTATTTCAGCAGGAGCATATGCGGCCTTATATAGCAGCTTGGGACATTTTGGCGAGTAAAATCCTAAAATTGGGCATGAAAGCCATACCGAGAATGTAGTAGGAACGTCTCATTATGCGGGCAAGCTCAATTTCGGTCAGAATGGAAAAGGTTCCAAGGGAAAGGTTAGCATATTCCGGGTCATAAAAAAAATAACATGACGAAATATAGTCTGGTAGCACATCTACAGTTGACATTGCTACCAGCCGTGTGCCGATCACAAAGACCAAGAATCGAGTCGATCCCTCCTACAAATGAATACAAAAATTACAACAAATTGCAGCTGGAAATGTCAAAAAGACACCGGAAAAGATGGAAAAACAGAAAACAAACTGATAGCGGATCACAATGCCCATACCTCAAGAGCGCCATCAATAATAAAGCTTTTGAACGAATCGACAGTCCAAGTAGCAGCATCTTCATGTACCGCTTGCTGATACTTCAGAAAAAGCGTAAAAAGTGAAGCAAGCTCGAATTCAGCAAGCAGTTCAGAGGGCTCAAGCAGCCTGACTGTAAAGGCCGGAAGAACCCCCATCTCCTTGGTTTCTTTGAAATTCTCAACTTTATACATGTCTTTAATTGCTTCTGGGTATGCCTCCAGGTCTTTTGTGATGTCTCCTTGAGAATAGGTTGTCAAAAGACGGAAACGTGTAGCTATGCGGCGATACGCCTTCCTCTGAGAACGAGAAGGAGTGAACGCCGAAACACGTAACCTGATCGGTTTAAGTGGGCAGCATGTGATATCATTGAGGGGCAAATAGAGCAGTTTGGAGCCAGATCTGCAAATAGCATCAACAAACCTTACCTTCGCCAGCCCTGCTCCATTAGCTCTTGGTACAGCAATGCAGCAAGAGGTGTTTTGAGTTCCGAATAGATTGCGATAGATCCATTCCCACCGCAATACCCACAATGGCCTGTAAACACAGAGACCGATTCTACGAATGACATGCACGCTAGCTGTGGTGACAAGTATCTGGGATTGTAAAAAGGTCCACCCATTTTATGCTAAATTTTAATTTAATTTTAGAGAGCAATTCGCCATGTCTTCGCCTACGATCAGTTTTGGGTCGCCCACAGAACGGGAGAAAACAGAGCTGTCTCGCTATTTGAAGACAGAATGTGGTCCCATGTTAAAAGATGCCATAAGTTGCGTAAAACAATCACATAACCAAGTAAAAGGCATCGACTGTCACCAGCTAATTAAGGCGTATTTGGACTGCTGCTCTGCAACACCGGCAGCGTGCGCCGAACGGTTTGGAGACCCGGATCACAACCCATTCCACACAGAAGAAGAGCAGTAGCAAATATAAAATAAATCGCTTTCCAATCGATTTGAACGCATCGACCTCATCAAACAAGCGGTTGGCGCTAGATTGGTGTTTGAACACATCGCGATCATTGGCTGTTGGTCTTTGGATCGCTCAGCTGTGTGTAGACATAGCTGAAAGTGCAATAGTGTCGTTTTCTAAGCATGAAAAAGCAATGCAGAGGCAAGCCAAGTCAATTGGGGCTCTGAGTCAACGGCATGTGCACTGATTTGGTCACCCCCACATGGCCGTTCACCTTGTACTAACGGGGCTTTTGTGAGCTCATAGCCGCTGTAGATTTGGCGGATCATCTCGGACTGTTCAACATGAGAAAGACCACAGCATGATGCTCGGAGAAGCTTTGTGATTCTGGGATACGTTTGACACTTGAGCTCATCAATCGTGCCCACGAGATAGTCAACAAAGATCAATGAGGAAAACAATTCCCTCTCAAGCTGCAAAGTGAGTGCAGATGAAAGAGACCTACTATTTGGTACATGTACAAACGGCTGGTCACTTTGAGTATGCAGTGAGGCTTCATAGACAGCCCCCTGATGGCCTCTCGAGATATTGCCGTTAAAAAAACGTTCCAAGTGGATAAAGAGGAACAGAAGAACAGGAAGGGCAACAGCAGGTCCATGGCATATAGCTAATTCTACAATAAATACACCAATTTTACCCTCAAGAAGGACAAGCTCGGAAGTGACGGATGAAATAAGCGGATGTCCAATCCTATGGTTGAGCCAGCAAAAGAGCACGATGAGTTCCATATCGGTGGCAATAGGGATGGACATCAGAAGCTGTTCCAATATTTCAATCGGAAGTGAGGAGAGCGAAGAATCTTTTGAACGTTTGGAGTTCAGGAGACTTTTTTTAGGAATCGGCGTCTCCATTGAAGGGAAATAGTCCATGAGCACGCTGAGGAATTCGTAGCGCACCCCTATTGTATCGGTGGAAGTTGGCCCGTTGTTCGGCCAACTAGACCGCAAAAGCTCGATTACAAAGAATGGAAGAATAGGTGTACTCCACACCTTATAAAGAAGATCCCGTGATAGGGTTGGAAACTCCATTAGCCTGTCACCTGGGCTCAGAATCCATGAAGCATAGTGGCAACAATGGCCCAGGGAGATTCCAAGTGGTAATGATAAGCCTTTCTCAAAACTGTGCCGATCGTTGCAGAGTATGAGCCAGAAAATTGAATCCACAAGCCACTCTGAAGGCCGCGTCAAAGTGTGCAAAGAAAAGGCGCTATTTACGGCCAATTGGTCCTTTGCGGCCGACCCGGGTTGTAAAAGGGCTTCTTTCGAAAAGGGAGACATTGTGAGAAGGCTCATTATGCCATCCAATAGACGTGCAGAAGTAGGCAGCCGAAAGCGAAGGTAAATCCGAAGCAATTCTGCGTCCATAGATGCAACAAGCGACAATAATGAATGCAGCAAAGCACCGCCGACTTTTAAATGTGCATCTTGATGAAACACTAGCACTAGCATCAAAATAAACCGCTCCAGCTTGATTGGCCGCCCCAGCAGTGCTAGCAAAGTCTCTGCCCAATGCGCCTCAAATGTAAACCCATCCTTCACACACGCAAGGAGCATTTGTAGAAAGTGTTCGCATCCATAGGGAGCGTCAGAAAGACATTCCGAAATTCCATTTGTTAATTTTGGAGAGCATTCGGGGCTTTCATGTTGGAGCTTTTGGGAGCATTTAGCATTCTCGATTACTGATTCCGTAAGCATGTCGATATATAAAAAAGGCTGCTGGTCTAACTTGGAGGTGACTTTAGAAAGCATGCGTGCAATTATGGGCCCATCATTAAAAAAGGCTTCACTGAATCCACTGGAAGGTCCGTTTTGCAGGAAAAAGGTGTCGATGTGCAGCTTTTCATCGTTGATGCTAGCGTTTGTACACCTTGAGCTGATTTGCTGCGAAAATGCGGACAGAAAAAATTCATGGGAAAATGACAAAGGGTAAGGGCTTTCTACAGCAACGGCTTCCCCTCTGTGTTCTTCTTCCAGTGTAAAAATATTGGTGAGATTTAAGGATGACTCCGAATTTTCTATTGGTTCGACACCGCTTGCATGATCATGCAAAAGACCCCCAAACTCATTGAGCAAAGAAGGAAAATTGATCCACATGTGCGTAAGGTTTTCCAGTAAATCGGAAGGTTTCGCCCCATTCTTAAGATGGTCATAAATACTTTTTAGGATATCATCTTCCAAAAGCAAATCCATTGCCTATCCAAACAATAAAAAGCGAAAGTTTAAATTTATTACTGCCCTGCCTATCATGTAGTTCGTCAAACTGCTCGTTGATTTCGTATGGCTTCTTGCGTCCTCAAATGTGCCCATTCTGAATTTTTAAAATCTTGCATCTACTGAAAAGCCAACAAATGCACAACTTGTTTATAAAGGAAGATTTTCAAATTTTGCTTGTAATGTGGCTAAATGTGGAACGGCTTCATGCGGAGTCCAGAATTTTGGTACCGTTGTGCAGATTTATCAAAAATGCAAATCCATTGTTTTTCGCTGCTAATTTTCGATCAAAAGTGGCTCCATTCTTTTTGATAAGGAAGTTTGTCACCCTAATTTAGAGAAGGTGTCAACGCAAGTTAGAGAGATCTACTTTTCAAAACTGGATTAAAAATGTTTGTCCAGCCTCAAAAATAGCATCTAAAAGTGACGATTTTAGCTTCCGCGTGAAAAGAAGTCTAAAAATAGCGATCAAAGTGTCGATGGCGAAAAGGCCCGATCCGCAAATCTGGGTGACATACCCAGTGGCCCCTCTTTTTAAATCTGAAATTTAAATTTGGCCTTCACATTGAATTGTGAAATGCTGATCTCTTTCTTCATCGCTTTGGGGCCTTCCATGATAAAATGATCCTGCAACCCTGCATTAGTGTAGATGAGTCGACAAATAGCGATAGTCAAAAGAGACGATTGAATGTGCCCAATTTTTAATGTCTCCTCAAACAACGGAACGGCAGATGCGAATGCAATTCCAGATCCAGCGAAACAAAAGGGTTGGACGCTTCATTGGTTATGGTGTATCCAAATTTAGCAAAAAAAACCTTCGGACACATAAGTTTAGCGCACGATTGCTGTGAATCTGGGCGTGAAAGTGACTGTTATGCTTGCTAAAGTCCATGTGTTGAGATTGATAATATCGACCGATCAAAATATCGACCACCGATAACCAGCTATTTGTTTGTATTTCAAAGCGGATAATAGACATGACTGGCAACCCCAAGAAATAAAAGCACTTATCACGGTATCTTATGACCTTTATTAGCGCTACCAACCGTCAATTTTACACTTTTAAATGCAGAGCCTACGTTGTCAAAGCATCTGCCATCCACCACAAAAGAGGGCCTCAAGGAACTTTCAGCTACTTCAAAACTTTACCAAAAACGCTGGGGAGAATCAAGCTGCTGAGCCAATTTCAAAGGGCGGTCCATTGCAGAACGTTCCTATCGAGCCTTTTCACCGGGCCGGAAATTCGCTGTGGCATAAAAGCCTTTACAAGCGAGGATGTATGTGACGGTCGAAGAGATGTGTTGAGCAGCCCATTTACACATTGACGTCAATTTGAATCAAAAAGATGCCGATGTGAAAACTCAGCATCAAGGCCAGTTTAATGTAACGCTGGGTTATTAGCTATTCAATAGCAGATCCAAAGGCAGTTCGGTTTGTAAAGGGATTGAATGTAAACACGACGCCTCCTCGATGCTGCTGCCAAGCTGGCAAATGATATCAAGAACATTGGGTCTCCAGTTTCAATTTCCCAAATAATGTCTCTGCTTGATAGTTTGCGGCCTATTCTTGCAGGGTATTTATCAACTATCCTACACCGCGCTACTTGGGCCTATTTGCACTCCTCTATGGCTTGTTAATGTGTTGCATCTTTGCGCTACTGGTAGACTGTCCATTAACTGTGCAAACATGAAAATTTCAAAATTAGCGCCAGTGAATTAATATTTCTAAGCCCACATGAGACGGAAGCGCCTGAAAAAGGTTAGGTAAAGGTCGGAAATGGCGAGTTTTGCTGCTTCGCTGGCAACGGGCTCTCGCTGTGCCATCTGGTGCAGCTGTGCAAGAAAGTTGCTGAACTCGTTGAGCTCATACCAAAGCGCCATTTCAGAGATGTGGTATAAGGAGTGGATGCGCTCAACATCGGCATGCAAAAAGTAATCCCAAACATACCCGGAAATGAAAACATCCGGCGGTATTGTGTGAAACGGCATCGCCAGCATCAGCATCGAAGGTAAGTTCACGCTAGCAGATGCGGTATCGCGATCAACACTGCTGCCAATTATAGTCTTCCCAAGAATAAGAGCCCCGCGGTGGAAACTGTCGGGGCGCGTTGCTATTTTAGAGTCCCCCATTAGCGTATCACAGTATGCAATCAGGTCGCTTTGTAGAGTGCTCTCCATCTCGGGCGAATGGAGAGGCGGAAGAACAACAAGCTCAGCAGGCACATTAAATGAAGCAGCAGGCAAATAACGAAGCTGTACAAACCGACAAAGAAAGAGCAACAATTCCTTCACCGTGGCATCTGGGGCGCGTTCATAATCGTTTGAGAGAAGGTCAATCCACCCCAGGCGCATCAGATGGCTCACAATGATTGACGCTGGCATTTGCGAAGGAAGGAGCAGCGGCAGACGAGCATAAACTGTTGGAGCCATCAGCTTCCCCTCGTTGATGGAAGTGAGGAATCCTAAACGTTCCAGTGCACACGCCAAGCGGAAAAAATGGGAGGCTAGAACGGGTGTAATGCTCTTTTCGGTTGCTTTTCCATGTGAGGCTAGAACGGGTGTAATGCTTTTTTCGGTTGCTTTTCCATGTGAGGCCTGTTCGCCACTAGTTAATCCCAGCAGAGAGAGTGGCGAGGAAAGGAATCGCTCTAAAAAGAGCTGCTTGGAGATTCCTTCCTTGCCTTTAGAGGCCATGTGGAAGGCCTGAAGTACCATGGCAGCATTGAGAGACGAGGCAGCATCCGTCCGTATGGACGGTATTGTCGATGTCTGAAGATTATCAAGACGATTCTTGGGCATTCCCCAAAAAATGACGTGCCCCAAGGCGTCATAGTTGCGCCGTCCGGCGCGACCAGAAGCCTGCCGAAAGTCAATGGGCGTCAAAGAAGTCGATGTGGAGCCGGCAAAAATGACACTCTTGCATGGCATGTTAATTCCAAGCGCAAGCGTGGCGCCGGCAATCACCACCTGTAAATGTCTCAATCGGAACAAATGCTCCACCAACGAAAGATACCGTTTGGGAACACCTCTGTGGTGCACCCCAATTCCACGATAAAGGCCACGAAATAGGACCTTCTCCACAGGGGATGTCATGGCTCGTGCAACGCCTTGGGCATCAATAAGCTCCCCGAGCTCTATGTCGCTTATTTTCCAACGCTGATCGTAGAAAACAAACTCGGGATCTGGGCCTTGTGTACGCATCAAAGCAGCCATCAGGTCAGAAATTGACTCGGCCTCCATGGATTCTTCGATCCACGAATCTTTGGATGTTTTTTTTTCTGCATCGCGAACACGACGAGAGGCTCGTTGGCTACGCTCAAGCGCCGACATACGTAGGCGCTCTTCGCGCAAGTGGCGAGAATGCTTTACGGCTTCCGCATGCTCCAGGCTTTCAATGATGTGAACGGCAAGTCGATTGCAGAAAGAGCGGTCAAAGTGGAAAATAATGGCAGGAAGGCGATCCTCCACACTTAACTCTGTCAGCAGCGGCATCACAGAGCCCATCAAATAGTTTTCATAGGTAATAGGAAACGAAGCTCCATCGTTCACTTGAGAAGGTAAATCTTCTGTTTCGTGCAGCGCTTGTTGATGCAAAGCAGAAAGAGCGTCGTTTCCAAGTGCCTTCTGAATCTGTAAAAAGTCTGTTTTTGTGATTGTGCGCTCATAAATGCACCCACGAATCCAATTCATCAAATTTCTTGAATACGCTCGTAAATCAGAGCGGCGAATTCGAAGTCGCTCAGTAAAACACGGCATTTTTTCGTAATCAAGTTCGGCTGGCAGCTGCGCCCGAAACTTTCCTGTCTTGAATACGTCTGCAAGTCGGACCGAGTCTCCAGACAGCAAGTAAAAGTCTGGGGGAAGTTGACGATCAAAGTCATCCATGGATAAAGAGAGCAGCTGGTGCCAAAGTAGGATCCGCCCGTCTCCGCCCATTCGGCGGCGTACGGAGAGCAATGATGAGGTGGATGCCAAATTTTGACTCTCAACAGCGTCATGATCCTGATTTTCGTCATTGCTTTCCTTCGTTTGAGCAATCTCCTTTTTCAAGAGATTTTGTCTCTCTGTTGGCCCAACAGACCCGCTAAAAATGTGATATTGGAGGTCTGAATATCTCTCGGCATGATCGATAAGGCGGCATTGAATGCCAGCACGCTCTTGAATGGTCGAAAGCCATTTGAAAAAAGCCTCTTTGTTTCCTACAGTAGCTGAGAGAGCAAGAACTGGTGCTCTGGAGGTCATCAAAATTTTCTCCCAAGAGCCACTTTTACCCTCTTCGGAGATGGTGTGAATCTCGTCAAGAATGACGTATTCGACCCGGTTGAAAAAAGACTCTTCATAAAGAGGCGACGTGATAAACCGCTCAATCACTTCAGGAAAAGTGACCAAAATCTGGGCATCCCACGCATGGAACACCTCCAGATCGGTGAGATATCCCAACAATCGAGAGGCGCTGTTCTTTGGATATTGCTTGTGTTTGAAGCGCGCATACACATCAGCCACAACCTGGTCCATCAATGCCTTGTTTGGAGCCACATAGAGAACAACACCTGTGTCTGAACGCCGGAGCACTCTTTCCATGGCATAGTAGCAAATGAATGTCTTTCCAGAAGAAGTAGGTGCCGATATGAGAGCAGAATGGCCCTCGTCGACTGCGTCAAGCAGTTCAACCTGCCAGGGATCGGGGCGGAATCGGACACGTGGATCCACCACAGGACCCTCATTAGCGGCATCACTTCGCAGAGCCAAATGCCCACAAAAGAGAAGCTGGAAGCGCACATAGGAATGACGCACCTTGTATTTACCGACCTCCCGACTTGCTCGAACAAGGGCGCTCTCCATCGCTTTGATGACATCTTTTTTAGAAAAAGTTTTGGAAGCCCACTCGATGATGAACTTGGAGCCTGCATCTAAAAATCCAAATAGCGCAAAGGAAGGAAGAATAACGGCCTCCAGTTGAGAAGGCGTTAGAGCCGCCAGAAGCGAGGTTTCTTGTTCACAACCGCTGTCAATGATTTCAAATAGCACTTCAAAAAGAGCGATGGCATGCACAAAGTCTGCATCTTTGGTGGAGGTTGCAAGATCAGAAGATCTGTTCAAAACGTTGCTCCTCCAAGCATCGCCAAAAATCCGAAGCTTTTCCAAAAGCATCGACACGTATATTGCCGGTGACGAGGTTTCGCGATCGATCCGCAACTGATCTAGGATGGCTAACTTGGAATCGATCGTTCGACTCGTAGAACAGCTCTCTCTTGCCACAGCAAGGATTTTTTGCTGACGAACCAAATCTGCCTCCATCAAACGACGGGTGTTTTCTTGCTTCATCAATTCTGCCTTTGAAAGTGACTTTTTGATGCCACTTTTTGCATGAGAAGGCTTCTTTTTTTCACTGCCCTTTGTGACTGGATCGTCCGAACGAAGGACTTGATTGAAGCAGGAAGAAGCGCCGTGGAGTGAACTTGCGTATGTGCTGATACGGGTCATGATTCGCTGTTCTCGCCTTCGCTCTTGCTGCTCCGGAGTGAATCGATGCGAAAAAGTAGTCAAAGCGGATATTTGATCCTCTTTTTCAATGTTTGGGTCAAGATCATCCGTCACTTGCTGATAAATCTTGCCATTGTGCGACGAGGTGGACGAGATCTTTTTCAAAGAGGTCTCCAACTCTTCCATGGAGGAAGTGTTTTCAAGACAAGCAGAAATGGATTGCCGATGGCCCTCTAATTTGCGAATCTCGACTTCTTCTAAAGGAAGAGGTCCATCGAGGTTCTTGTCGTCATACATGGTCAGATATCTCGGATCGGCGGGCATGGTAAAGCAATAAAGACGCTCTCCAATCAAAAAGGAGCGCTCTGAAAGGATTGCAATGGTGATTCCGGCTTGAATGGCTTGTTTCACGTGCGAAGTTGACTGAACAGATATGATGAGAGGACAAGTGGAGGCATGTTTGCTCAAAAGCTTGACGTCGTTTGGATTTCCTCTGGAGAGGCAAAGCGATTGGACGCCACTAGAGGCATCCTTAAATGCATCGATAAATACATTAATCTCTTCGATTGTAACGTCTGGATGTGGATCCTCTGGGCATGGCACTAAAAGCCTTAAATGGGAGAGGCCATTCAAGGCGAGCTGACGGGCAAGAATGGAAGATGCGCAAGATAGGGATACATTTTTTCTGGTCACATTCTTTTTAATAAAACAGATAATGGATGCTGTCACTACCAAAGACGTGGATCCCCCAAAGTACTTTCCAATATCGACATAATCAAAGTGCTCCTGAAAAGTAGAATCCATAAAATTGTAAAATGCAAACTCTAACTTGTGCGCAAATTCAGCATTAAATTTTCAATTTAACACATCCAACATGCAGTAGGTAGACCCTCCTCAATTGGCGGGATCATCCGACCCCCCCCCCCCATTGCAAGAGATGACAAGCGAAATTCCTTTTGCTTGCATGTTTGTGCGCGAGCGCACAAACATGTCCAACAAACACTTGCTGTTCTCAGTGATAGGCAGTGGGGTCCAACTTATTATTAAACTTGACCATTGGTATGCACAAACTGTACGGTTCCCAAAATAAACAAAAACAAAACCAAATGTACACATCAAACTGCATTGCAAGTGGGCCAGCCGAAAAAATCCAAACATTTACAAAGTTGTGCAAAATAGTCGACTGGTAGAATTGGCCCCCCCCCAAAGTTTATCTCACAATTGCAAAAAGCAAGATAGGTCTCGGGATCAAACGAAACGCAATACTAAGGGAGCCTCTGAAAATTTTTAACACACATGCTAAAAGGCACTTATTGAAGACGCGCCTTTCCAAACGGTGGCCATTAGGATAAAGATTCACTGAAATTACAATTTTAATGAAAAGGGGTTTCTCCCCTAAATGGACATTGAAGACCTCAAAGATTCCAGCTCGTCTTCAACAGAGCGGTATTTCTTTGTACCCATGGGATTATCTAAAAAGTTAACAGATGCTCGCATTACTGCCTTCAATATTATTGAAGCTCGGAAGCTCAAGCTTTTCAGAGGGAGCACCTTCCCTGATTGCAAGAAGCTTCTCATCTAATTGCTCTTGCTGCAGTAAAGCAAGCTCATTTTCTAGCTCTTGCTGGCCGGTTACAAAAGCTACCCATACCTCATTTGCATCTAAGGCCAGTCCTATAGGCTGCGACACAGCCAACGAGATTTCAGAAGCAATGTCAATTTGCTCCCGAATATCCTCCATTGTAGAGTCAACATTGCCGATGCTTCTAATAAACCAATTAATCATTGGGCTAATCTCACAATGCGCCATGTATGGATTTCATCGCTTCGGATCCTGCCTTCATCACTTGCATGACCTAAAAAAAGGACACCCCAATACCTCGAGATTGATGTGGGCATTTTCGATTGTCATCACCTGTGATTCCAAAGTTGTTATGGTTCCTGCGATTTTTTCTAACTCGGCCTCGAGCGAATGTTTTTTCTTCAAAGCAAGCATTGCAACTAGATAACGATCAGGACAAAGCCTCCACAATACCTCGCTTATTTTTTGTGGCATTATCTCTGGCAATTTCCAGTTCATTCTCGATCTTTTTATAGATGTATTTTTCCTTTTTTTCTAGCTCAACTATCATGTCCTTTAGCTTTGAAATGGCCTCTGTGGGGCTTGTGGAGCTTTGAGCACCCATGATGGTGCTGCTTCCGGTCAATGAAAACCGAGAGAAGAACCCAGAGAACATTTCAAATAAAATTGAAGCAAATTTTAATGTTTAATTTTGGCCAAAGGCAAGTGTGTAGATGATGAGTATCACCCGTATTGTCAATTGGGCATATAAAAAGCCAGCAAAGGGTTGCGCCCTCAATTTATTTGACAATCTATTGTTGCCCCAAAAGGGTCCAAGGGTTACACCACTGATAATTCAATTGTAAATTTTAATTTGTATTTTGTAATTTGACCCCTCCCCTAAAAAGTTTATTTCTCTGCGACTAATCAAATGGTTCTCATTAAAGAATTGTAAGGCCTCCGTTTTGTAACGATATAGCCGAATCCCGATGCCCCTCACTGTTGAGGAAGTACCGTTATTGATTCAGCTTAATGCAAATATAGTATCAAATAGCACAGCTGTATTCTGTGGCCGAAATGAGCAAGCAAGAGTCTAGTTCGGATTCTGGAATTCAAATTCTTATCAATGAACCTTACAACGACCAAGCACTGGGAAAGGGACAGTATACGCACAAGCTATATCACCTTGGCAGGTTCCATTTGTTTCGCTTACCCTGCAGTAAATGCCCAAGGATTCTCAGCGCGCTCGTTCCAGCGAACACGCTAATCATTGACGAGAAAGCATGGAATGCGTATCCGGATTGCATTACTGGTATGTGATTGCTTTGTTTAAGCGGTGAGAATTTTTCAACCCGTTCTTGAGAGAAAGGTTTTCCATCAAAATACAGACAAAACATGTGGCCAATGACGATGATCTTGAAAATGTACTGACGTTTCTTGTTATCTTCTCAACATTAGGTGCACAATTTGCCACCCGATTTGCTCAGCAAGCGCGAAATTGTCAGAATAGACATTGCAAATGATCCGATTGATGTAAAGGAAAATGGCTGTGAAACAAATCCTAAACTATTCTGTCCAAAAAAGGATCCGCTACGAGGACCCCTCAATGCAAACTGGATTCGCGATATGAAGGCTCAAAAGAAACCGTTTATGTGTTGCTACAAATTGGTTACAATTAAATTTAAAGTGTTCGGATTGGAATCGAAAATTGAGTCTTATATTTCCAAAGTACCTTATACTGATGCTTATGTCGCTAGTACGAGCAATCTCTCTTTTTGCGCTTTCATAGGAGCATTTTCTGCTCTTTTGATAGATGGTTTGGGCTGACGATGTCGGATATCAGAGCACTTGAAGATGAGGCCAAAAAGGATCTCGATCAGGTGGGCATTTTTCCCCTAATGGTGATTTAGCTGAAAACCGGAGCCTCTGTCAGTGCCGGTAGTCATGAACATGCAAACGAAGCTATCAATATCCATGGCATCAATGAAGACACCATTGTTGCAGATCAGGCTGTCTGCGAGCTTGGTAATGAAGATCCCGATAGGATCGAACTCTGACGGCCAAATAATTTTTATTCTTTTTTACATAAATGAAAAGAAATTTTGATTTCTTTGTCTTCATTTAACCTGGCATGCTGGTTGTATTTTTTTTCATAAAACATCCCGTCGTCTGAGGGGTAAGAATATAGCAAAATGGACGAGGAGACCGTTCCAAAAGATCCACTTGGAATCATAAATGGTGGGATGAATGTTGCAGACAGCTTTTGCTCTAGGATTTCACCAACATCCACATCAGCAGAGGTGTCAATGGGGGTTTTGGCAGAGCTAATTTGCATATTCTGATGCTCCCCCTTGACGCCTTGGATTCTTTGTGAAAGCAAGGCGATTAGCTTGGGAATGTCCTTGTGTTCGTTTCTCTGCCATAGCATGGAATATGCTTTTGCCAGGTTGTATCCTTTGGCTGAAGGGAAATCAGATTGAGATGGACACGTCAGGGAAAATGTAGAAATCCCCATGTTTTCCATTATCAAGCATAGCGACTCTGCCATTGAATGTCTATTTAGGGTTACTTCGTTTTGCGTAATAAGGGAAGCATTGGTTGCATTCGGAGTTCGGTGTACAATTTTGCAAACATCGAACGAATAGCTTTCCATGTCAAATTGGATTGCTATCAGATTAAATGAGTGGTATAATGAAGAGGAGAATGCAATTTGCACGGCATCTGAAAGGGGCTTTGGCTCTGATGCCAAAATCTTAACCAGAACCCCTCGACTGCAAATAGAGGGCTCATCGCCAGATGAGCCAGTAGAACAGCTGCTCTGAGCAGCACCGATCGTTCCAAGGGTATTTAGGGCCCTGCCGTTTGTCAAGAGAACAATTCTTTCTAAAACTTAACTCCTGCATACAATACTGAGCTTTGTGTTCAAGGCCTTCCAGGTGCCAAGCATATCGGAATCTTGGCCCCCAATAATGTCACAATTCGCCCAAGTGTAGAGTCGTTTGGTAGGCCTGTTGAATAGCTCTTCGCGATTAAATAGTGCCGATCTAGGGTCAGTACTTGTGTAGCAACGGTACATGGTGTTGCTGTTCGATGTTCCCTCAACGTGCACAAGAGCAATGCACATGTTCAACAAAAGTTTGAGAAAGTTTAATTATCGGCAGCGGCATCCGATTTTTGCAGCAATTTAATGTCAATTGGTAAAAATGGCCTCCCCCAATTTGGGAATGCATACCCCCATGCTGGAGATTTAGACTTGGCTCCAAAGCGAAAAGATGCCATGAATAACCTGGATCTTTCCCATATGGAGAAAGTGCTTTCGTCATTGAAAACAAGCTGGAAGCCCTTTCTTAATCAAAATGTATCAAATGTGCACGCCACTAACCGGAACGTAGTTTAATGCCTTTATCTCTGCCATGGAGATTGCAAATTCCCCATCGCAGTCGGCGAACAATGTTCAGGCCTACGAATCTTTGCATTTAGAGCTAGAAAGAGCCATGGACGTCGCTACCAATTCTTATCACAACGAGTTGCAGGCAATAGCGTCGAAATTTTCGTCCATCAGCAACAACGTGCTGGGTATTTTGCCATATGCTTTTCAGTGTAGACGCGCGATCCAAATTTTCTTCATACAAAAAAGACTTCCAAAAGTCTAAATGCTGTTTGGTGGGATCCCGCTTCGACCTCACTACGCTTTATATTTTGATGGAAGAAGCCAACTTGCGCATTTTGATTTTATCGCTCATGTACGCGTGCATTGTGTTTTTATGATGGCAGGAAAAACCTGGGGTCGGTCCCCAAAAAGATCGAAACGTGTTTGGAGCAAGAAAAATACATCGAAGCTTGCGATTTGCTACTTTTGTCGAAGAAAATCCTAAGCTCAAGCATCTTTTGTTCGATCCATGCGCTATCGCACATTTCTCATCTCATTTCGTACGAATATAAAAACGTATTTCCAAGCTTTTGCGCTGATAACATTTAGGGGTTGGAGGGCGTTCTTTGCTCTCGCCTGTACGACACGGTTTTTTTAAAAAACCCGTCGTCGTGCAAACGGATTGGATCCTTTTACACGTCGCTTATTGAAAACTATAGCTCCAGCTCACATTCAGACACATTTTCGCTTTTTGAAATTGTCGATGGTTTGTGCAAAATAGAAAGCATCTACAATGCCCTGAAGGTAACAACTACGTATTCGCCCTAAAACTGCCAGACCATAAAGAACGCATACAAACTGCAAATTGATGCATGTTTCTCCCTGTTTGAGGAATCGGGCAGAGGACATTATCCCATCAGTGATGAGGAATGGCCCCCTTTGCTTTCGCTAGAGAAAAACATGATATCAATTTTTGCGGATAGAGTTATATGGTCGTTGGCAAAGCTTCTGGCCATATTTGAATTGACAATCCTATTGATCATGCATTTGGAAAGGAAATATGAAATCAAGCAGGCGTCCATCGGCATATTCATTGGCTCCGTTCAGGGAATGATTCAGAAGGCAGTACGCCATTTTTGGATGTTTCCGTAACTGCTGTAGATCGTCGATAATTTGGCGCAAATCGGACCCATTTCAAAATCGCTGGAATCGCTGAATTTGGATGGTGTTCCCACGTGTTTGGATGTTATCAGCAACCCTCAGGCACAGATAGATGCAAACGATGTAAATGCTTCCATTCATTTGTTAGATGCTCAGATTCAGGCTAACAAACCTCTCCATCAACGATCCGTTTGACCTCAATCTTGATGCCATTTTGCATCAAAATGGCACCACGGTATACAATCGGGGGTCGATTGAAGCCAATGGCGCTATGCCAGATGTTTATTTAATTCCCGCGGACAAGCCCGTTGAGTCGATGTTTTTTAAAATGATCCCGTCTTCAAGAACAAGATCCCTGCTTTTTGCCTTTACATTCAGGTAGCGTTTATGCTCCATTGACGGCATTAGGTATTTTGTAAAGTTTGAGCAGATTTTGGCCTCCCTAGTCAAATAAACAAGTAAATCATAAGCAAGTAACCCATAAGCAAGTGGGCTTGCACTAAAATTTAATATTCTCAATTTATTCCGAAAAAAAACTGGTTGATTGATGATGTCCACCTCCGCTTCCATGGGTCCTGTTGTCTCCCCATCCCAAGGTACTTGTTGTTGTTACAAAAATAGGGAACAATTTTGGCATTTTAGCCATGGAAATCTATTTTCCTTCTCTCTACGTTTCTCAGTCAGAGTTGGGTATCGGTTTTTGTGCATTATGTTTAGAGTGTCACGACAATGTTTCCCAGGGCAAATATACTAAGGGCTTGGGGCAAACAAACATGGCTGTTTGCGCGCCATGTGAAGATATTTGCTCGATTTCCCTCAATGCGGTCTCTCAATTGATGTCAAAATATAAAATTTCCTATCAATCCATTGGACGGCTAGAAGTTGGTACGGAAACATTAATTGACAAGTCCAAGTCCATCAAATCGGTCATCATGGACCTGTTTAACGGCAACGGTTGTTATGATGTTGAAGGTGTCGATGTAAAGAATGCTTGTTACGGCGGAGTTGCGGCCTTCTTTAATACCATTGCTTGGATGGAGAGCTCCTGTTGGGACGGTCGGCTTGGGCTCGTTGTCGCCGGAGATATAGCTGTATATGAACGAGGCCCGGCTCGCCCAACTGGCGGTGCTGGCGTGGTTGCCATTCTGGTGGGGCCAAACGCCCCGATCGTTTGTAACGGGGTCAGAGCCTCCCATATGAAGCATGCTTATGATTTCTTCAAACCGAATTTATCTACAGATTTTCCGATCGTAGATGGCCCTCTTTCTTTAAAATCGTATTTTGAAGCGCTTTCATCCTGCTACCGATTATTCCGCACAAAAAGAAACATCACAAGCAAGAGCCCGCTGGATGCGTACGATTTCTATCTTTTTCATTCTCCCTTTGGAAAATTGGTTCAAAAGGCACTGTCCAAATTGGTAATCGAGGATCGCTTAAATAATTCTAGTATTATGAAGACATTAACAGTATCAATGATACGCCGGATGTATGTGCTTTTCTTATCTTTAGGAAGCACTGAATTTTGATGACAAAACCCTGGAAAATGAGATGCTTGCAGCTAGCCAGGAGCTTTTTTTGCAAAAGACACAGCCTACACTTGCTTGCTCAAGAGAGTTGGGCAACATTTATTGCGGCGCCTTGTTTTCTGGGCTGATCTCTTTGATATGTAGCCAAGCTGGGGACTCGTTGGTTGGTTTATTGTCTTAACCTTAGATCGGCAAAAAGTGCCTATTATTTGCATATGGTTCTGGATACTGCTCCTCGATGTTTGAACTGAGAATTACTTCGTCTGTTGAGTACATTTCAAAGACCATCGCGTTGAGTGAGCGGCTCTCAGAAAGGACCAAAATATCGCCCATCCAATTTTCACTAGTAACTTGCATGTCTAACTTTATAGCTTCTCGATGATAAAGGGCATGCTGAAAATGCCAAGTTCAATTCTCTTGTTCCGAACAGAACAATCGTTTTAAGCGAAATCGATGCCAAGTGCAGAAGGATATACCAAGCTAAATCGGAAAAATAAATACGAGTTTATTGATTTGCACCAGAAAGCGGTGTCTGTACGGGTCTGGTGTGCTCCATTTGCAATGTAAACGTACGGAATAAAGCATAAACGGATGCGGGGCTGGCTAAATTACACCGGCTTCTTCCTCGCCATTTATCACTATAGCATCTAGTAGGGAAAACGGTAGACGATGTTTCCTGGAAACCGGTATGGAGCACTTTTTGGAAAATTCGGGCATATAACCGGTCAATATAAGCGATGTGCGCCCAAGTATGAAAACACTCGATTTCAACTGGCGGCTGGCTAAATTGGTGTCTGCATTGTGTGAATGGCACACTTAAATTGGAGGCAAAGCCAAAGCCTCCGAAGGCTTGTTTTTTATTTTCAATAGCCGGTATGTCTTAATGGATGTCCAAAGCGTCTGTTTATCACTGTCTCCACAACTCTGGGCTCCCCGTACCCAATCCTGCTTCCAGCCGAGTCAACAATAGTGGGCACCACAAACTCCAGCCAAAATGCAGATGGCCATATGGCTAAGCTGCCAAAAGGACATTTAAAAGCCTCTCGAGTAGATTGAATAAGCTGAGCAGAGTGGGCGAAGAGGGCGCCATCAACGAAGAATGACTTTATTTAGAAAACACCGATACTGACACGCAACATATATTAAGCTTTGGCTGTGTATCTCATCATTGATGCATGGTTGGTTGAAGAATATCTTTTCATTAAACTGGTAGGAAAAGAGTATATTTTTATGGCCAAAAAATTAATTTATTTAAAATCGAGCTCGGATGATTAGAAAGGGCTGCTTTTTGTGGATTCACCCTAAAACATCGTTGCCTTTTTTAGTGCTCTCTTCTCGTTCGTCTTATTCCATCGACCCTGCGGTTGCAAATCCCGCCACTAAAGATTCCAAAACCGCAAAGGTATTATCCACAAAGAAAACACAAGATCCAAAAGCCTCGTCTAATGTCAAAAAAGAGCCGATTTCGAAAAAGGAGCGTGATCCTGCAAATGGAGCGTTTAGCTTATCATCTCAAGTAAGCGTAGAGGATAAAGCTGCTATCTTTAATGCCAGGACTGATCATTCGACTGCTGAACGAGGATTTGAAGTCCGATCTAGCCTTGAGGAGTTTAATTCTGCTTTCGGTATAGCAGCGCCGATAGAAAATCATCCGCAAAATCCACCACTCGTGCCTGAAGAGACCGATGTGACAAATGAAAAGAATGACAGCGCAAAGCCCACCTTGTCATCCATAATATCAACCAACTTTGCGCACGAAAATCACCAATTTAATAACGCCCCTCCAATTCCAAAGAGTATTTCCAAGTTTTTTCCGGTAACCAAGAAAGTTCCGAGGCCAAAGTCTGCACCATCCTGCTCCAGGGAAGATGCCTCGCCTAAAATGGCAGGATTTACCAGCAGCAATACGGAATACACCCAAGAGCCCGATAAAGGCACATCAAAGCCGACACCGATTTCTACCTCGTATAGCGGCATTACTCCCAATTCTGCCAAAAGCAATGACGGCGGCTCCAATTCAAACTTTTTTAATAACCAAAGGCATAGAGGCCTGAATTCGTCCCACCTTCAGGGCGGATTGGTTTCCATCGTCCCAAAAGACGCGCCGCTTTCAAGCCAAGACCATTTTTATTCATTGATTTCAAAAAATATCTCCGAAGATGTGTCTTTTTGCGAGCAAAAAGAAATCATATTCGATGAAAACAGCGCCTCCACACATCAAGAGGTCAACTTGAAAAAAATACAAGAAAGTGTTGCTCCATCCCTGGACGTGGCCAGGTTTGGCAATTTTTCTTCCTCTTCTTTCGAGAGATCCGAGGCCAGCATTGTCAAAAGCATTTCGTTTGCCTTTCCAGCGAATCAAGCTAGTGTGATTTCGCTCCTCAATTTATATGACCGGCAATTAGATTATAATGCCACGCGCGACCTCAAAATTGAGATTTTTCTGAAGACGCTTCGTTTGCTATTTTACCTGTACAAGCCCACCGTATTCTCGGCATCGACGATCTTTAATATTAGCAAGCTAAAATGTATTGCAGAAGAATCGTCCAACTGGAGGGATATATCGCTAGTTTTCCCTCTTGAGCGGATGTTGCCATCATCGAAATCGTTCCAAGATTCCAGGATAACTTTTCCAATCGAGGTGCATATTGCCGTCATGAGCATCTTGGACAAAATCAGGGCAAAGCTATTTGCGTACGAATATTACTTGGAGTTTCTGATGAAAGATCCTGTTCCCTGCTCAAATCCGATCTTGTTGCGAAATGTAATAAAGGCGCTGTCTAGCCACCAGTTTGCTTCCAAGTCTGTGTTTGACCATTTCCTTAGAAACGGCGGCATTCCAACACCGGACATCGTTGTGGATCTACTGGCAACCCCGAATTTGATTGATTCCGCATGCTTGTATGAATCGTATTTTGACCAGTATATTAAAATCCCCTATTTAGAGCAAAAAATCCTTCCAGAAGAAGCCAAGAAAATCGATGACCGGCAACTCCTGCAAGCAACAAAGTCGATGTTGGGGATGTATGTTCGAGGAGCAATGTCGTGTCCATCGTACAACCAAAACAAGATTTTTGCTCTTAAATGCTGGATCAAAAAGTATGCACCATCGGTAGCGTGCAGCCCAGACTTTCATATTGCTTGTAAAATAGTTCTCAAAGAGAAGCCACAGCAGGATCCAACCTTGATCTTGGATTAAATTGGTTAATTAAATAAAATTTAAGTTATTTTTTTATGAAAAGCTGCAAATTGGAACAAAAGACTCCCGAATGCCACACGTTGTTCGTAAGGAACAGAGATCTGGGAGTGGTCTGTAATTTGCTGCCTCCTGTGTTTCAGAAGAGGGAGACCGCTTACTATGTGGTTGCCTGCACCGGGCCTTCGTTTCACATTTATGACGTCGAAAAATTGGATCTGCTGTTTATCGGACCTCATTATGACACACTTTACCGCCCATCTTCTGGCGAAAGTGCATCCATATGTGCCATTGCTGCCGTTGGGGATTTAACAATTGTCGCCATTCTTCCCTTTGGGGTCCTCTCCTTTTGCGAGAGAGCAAAAGAAACCTTCTCCATGAAGATTGACGGCTTTTCGCCGTCCAATCCGATCGTGCAGCTTGATAATATTGGCGAGTATGTTTTCGCTTTATTTGAAAATGGGCAGATTTTCCAGATCGACACGAGCAACAGAGGTATTGCATTGAATTGTTTCATGATCGGCCGTAGAAATTGTAAATTCCATCAAGCCTCATTCGGAAAGCGATGTTGATAGCCGTTGTATTGAGTTTCTGCATCCGAGCACTTATTTGAACAAGCTGCTGGTGGCTACCAACGATCACCATGTTAGCTTGTGGAACTTTCGTTCTGGAAAACATGTGCACACCCTGAAGTCGCTGGCAATCCTACCCCGCTCGCCGATCATGCGTATGACGCAAACCCCAGCGTTGGATGTCATTGCAATCTCGTTTTTAAACGGAACTTTTGGCTTTTTCGACATCAAAAAGGATCAGCTCTTATTCCGCTTGCAGCAGCCTGGTGGTGGTGCCTCTTGTTTTTGCTTTAGAACAGGTAGCGTTGCAGATTTTTATCCCCAGTAGGTGCCCAGAATCAGCAAATGATTACGTCCAATGCCGGCGGAGATATCTTTGTTTGGGACCTTGAGGAGAGAAACATTGTAGCCAAGATCGAATCGGCCCACTCTCAAGCAATCACATCTATTTCGATGGTACCGGGGAAATCTCTTTTCCTTACTACTGGCTGCGACAACTCCATTAAGGTCCGCGATTTTTGATCGTAATATTTAGGAATGGATTTTTCCGGCATCCGGAAACTCGGCTGTGCCACAATTGCTAAAGTTTCGCTCAGGCCATTCATCGCCTCCATCTTTGATAGGCTTTTATGGGGACGATGGCCACTTTATCCTTTCTTCCGGGGTTGACTGCTCTTTCCGCGTTTCGTCTCTTTACAAAGACTCGCAAGCCTTTGAATTATCACAAGCCAAAGAACATCGGGCTGTTGGCCCGTTTTCTTCGTTTGTTTCAACCCTGTCGCCGTATAGTTCAAAAGGCGGTTCGGCGTGGGACAACATTCTTTCGTGCCATCATGGCTCGAGCTTTTCGCAAAGTTGGTCATTCGATAAGAAAAGCATCGGATCGCATCGATTTGCATCTTCGGATGGTTCTGCTGTGGTTTGTTGCGCGCTCAGCCATTGCGGCCACTTTGGCTTTGTTGGAACCGATTCGGGGCATGTAGAAATCTACAATATGCAGTCTGGTCTGCACAGGGGCACCATCAATCATGGCCCCGCGCCAGTAAGTGCGGTGTGCTCCTCCTCTGATGGAGCAAAGTTCCTTTCGCTTTCTTTGGAGCATTTGCAACTGGTTGTCAAGTTTTGGACATTCAAAAACAGAAGACAACAGCATACTGAAAATCTGCCGCTGGCATTTGAACGGCAGCCAGGTTTAAAGGCGTATTTTGCACAGCATTTTGATAGCGATATGGTTGCCATTGCAGCTGGATGCCAAATTTTTGTATTCGATTTTTGTCTACAAAAAGCCGTCCGTGTTTTCAACGCGCCCCCCAAACACACCATCAATTCGATATCGTTTTCCGGAGACGGGAAGTGGGTTGTCACTGCCGGAAATGACTTTTGCGTCAATATTTGGGACATTCCCTCTGGCTCGCAGTACCATTCTCTTAATATTTACCCGGTATTGCCGACCGGCGCCGCTTTGTCGCCCAATGGCGAAACCTTGGCCATCATCGATGCAACATCGGTCTCCATCAAGCTTTGGTAGTTTTGGCGTGTTGTTTAATTGCTTTAGGACCAACAAAGCTTTCTATGGGCTATCAACTGTCAAAGAGGAAGCCCCCATTTCTGATTCAAGCTCCCTAATGGTGTTGAATCCCGTGTTCCAAGACGACGGGCTTGTTAGCCTGAGCGCGCCGAACTCTTCATTTTGGAATCAGCTTGTCAACTTAGATCGCATCAAAGAGCAAAGCAAGCCTGCTCAGCCGGTAAAGCCAGAGTCGATCCCTTTTTTTCTTGACAAGCAAAGCTTAAATGCTGTTTCTGGGGCCAAAGAGTTTGAGAAGACCGCAAAAAAGATGCCTTGTTCGCCCGATGTTTGGTACACCGAGTTGGAAGCCTTATTAATGTCGCAATCGGATAATTGTAACGGTTTACACGGCTAACATTGATAGATGGAGACATATTGCACCACTTCAAATCCTCTACTGCCAGTGCGATCGACTATTCCATTAGGACGCTTTCTGAAAATCGTATGATAGTCCGGTTTTTGGAGTTCCTTGAACACATGTTAATAACGAACAGCGATTTTGATTTGGTCAATGCCTATTTATCTGTCTTTATAGAGGTAACACTTGGTGCAAACTCATTCTATTAGAGTCACAGCGATTTAATGGCGTTCGGGGTTTGCGAGCATCAGCAAAAACTGGCATCGATAAAATCAATTCTAGAAAAGGCTGCTAGAATTGTTGACGATTCCCTTCACACTTCGCTCGGCCTGATCCGCTATTGCAGCGGTCGGCTTCTTTAATGGAGGCGCCCCTTATTTAATAATCACAACGACAACCACGACCACAATAAATTCCTAATTTAATGTTTAGGCCTTCTAGGGGAAAATATGTTCAATCGTGGACTTGTTTGAAAAAATAAGGTATACGTGGTAGGCAGATAAAATAACGAAAAACAGCGACCTAAATGCGGTGAACATCGTAAAAATCAGTACAAAAAAAGTTAGATGGCAAAACTGTTTGCAAGAAAAGAGAATTTTAGCATAGATCACAAACATCAAAATCTCAACTACCGTGGTAATGACTATGAATGCGACAAACAGAAAATAGTTGGACTTTCCAATGCAGTTGGCAAGCCAGGGGCAATGGTGGTCAAACCCCTCTATACAAATGTTGCAGGTCGAACAATGATGTGCCTTTGGACCCTTGATGACCCGGCAAACATTGCAATATCGGCGAGCATTTAAAACGGGGATTTTACCGGATACGGAAACATCATTTTCGGAGATATTCTTTTTTGAAATATCATTTTCGGAGAGATTCTTTTTTGAGATATCATGTTCTGAGGCTCTTTTTATCCTGCCTGGATCAGATAGGACCAGCAAGCAAAATAGGAAAAAGATAAACGAAAATCCAAAATATACCGATGGTAAGACGAAGGATGGGAAGATCGTCCAATAGCCTGCATAATGGAGATGAACATAAAACAAAAGAGGGAAAAACAGGAACAACAGGCCGATACTTACGACGATATTCTCGGGTAGCGAAAAAAAACTGATACTCGAATATGCTCGAAGAAAACAAAATGCTATCCTGCCTTTCATGTACAAAGAATAGCAAAAACCAAGCTTGTGGGCTTACAATAAGCACCAATCAAATGGCCTCTAACCATATCCAGCTGATGCCAAATTTTTATTTTTAAAATTTCGAAAAATCGTTCCTCAGCTAAAAAGCAAATCCCTTCGCTGAGGGAGGTTGCAGACCAGCTTTGTGCATTAAACGGCAAGCTAAACGGAAGGATCGATTCTTTGTTGATCGAGCTAAATGCTATAAAGAGTAGATTGCTTAACGTGCTAGATTTTAACCGCAATTGCTTGCCTTTGGGATCGAATCTTCTCTACAAGCTGGATAGGGATGCCGAGGAGTGCGAGTTAAATGTGTTGAGCGGCCAATTTATTGGAAAATTTACGCAATGGATTTCGACGGTTTTGCTTCCCAAGCTGAGTCTTTTAAAGAAAATTCTGGAACAAGACATCCTTTGCTCGGATGAATATAGAAATGCCTCCAAATTTACTCTTACCAACAGCCGCGAATCTTTTTTCGAGACGTTCGCGTTGTTGGATACCTTGCAGATACGAGTTTGTGCCATTGCGAATCTATTGAGCATTGCCCCCTTCGATCTTTCTTCGATTCCTGGTTTGCTGTCCGAATTGTAATTTAGCGGTGCAAGTAAATTGTAGTTTCGCATTTATTGGTACTTTCTTAATGTCTCGATGAGAGATTTTGTTTTCGCCAAATTGTCGGCCGACAGTGGAGCCTTTTGGTGTTCAAGAGTCTTGCGAATTGACCAAAGTATTTTGGAATTTTCGAGTTTAAAAAGACAATCCCGAATGGCTTCCCTAACCCCCGCATCTTTACAAGCCTCAAAAATAGGGACAAAAACGGACAGGATTTCAATTTGCCTATCATATGGCCACTTTGGAAACTGTCGCTTATATTTGACTACTTCTTCCATCAAGTCAACAAAAGACAGCTCTTTTGAATGTTTCAACAACAACACGGCCCGCATGTATAAAGATAAGCAGATGGGGTCTTTTACCATTCGACCGTATTTTTCATAGTGAGTAATAAGAACAGACAAAAAATGCTCCTTTTTACACGTGCAGGCAGTTGACATGTAAATGGTCATTGCTAGACCATGAAAAAGCTCCGATTTGAGAAAAGGCGCTGATTTGGCATGCTCGTCCACGATGGCAATACACTTTTCGGCGATCTTGATTCTTTCTGGGCTATCCAGTGCAAGGCCAGACATGTGCAGACGATACGCAGACAATAACGAACACACAATAAAAGGGTCGATTTGTATTTTGGAGCAAACGGCCCCATCATAATAGGCCTCAATGAACCAAAGAGGGGCGTTTAAATTAATGGCAGCCTTGATGGCTATGCAAATGGTATCTGAACATGGGGCTATCCCAAAGCCAGGAGACAGAGGAAATTTATTTTCCTCAACAAATGGGGAGAAAACAACTCGTAGCGTGTCAAGGTCAGATCCGTACTTGTGGCCAAGAATACCAATGGCCTTGATCAGGGTATTAAAAACGAGCCTAAAATCCGTTTTTTGCTGTGAAGAGATTTTCAACTTCATTTCTTGAAACTGGTCCCAACAAAAATTTAGAGGATCTTGCACTTGCTCCGTAAGCCGCGAATCTGGCCCACATGAATCCCTAGGCGATGCATCGAGCATGGCTCGCCTAATAATCGAATCCAAAAGAAGGTTGTATGAGATCAGGTCAGGAACAAGGGCTCTTTTCTTCATATCAACAAAAAACTTGTAAGCAAGCGCAGAGCAGCCGTGATCTCTGAGGCCCTTTAAAAGGGTATTGTAAACCGGGACACTTGGACGGACAAATAAAAAGTTTTTTTTACTTGATGAGGTCCGATTTTTTTGTACCAACTCTGACTTTTCTTTGTTGTTAACCTGCACCATTGAACAAAATAGCGCTAATGCGGCAGAAATCTTTCGCTTCTTAAAGAGGGCATTGATCCGATGCGATAGTTTAAAAGAAAAATAGGCTGTTTTCTTTTGCGTTTGAAGATGCTTGATTGTCGAGCTTTCCTCTTGGCTCGGCTTTCTTCTGAACCTCAACGTCGAGAAGCGCGTTAAAATTTTCGATAAATTTGAAAAAACAAGCATCAAAAAGCATTAAAAAAAAAATTAAAGTGGAATTTATTTAGTAAACACTCCCAAAACGGAACGCACGCAATGGCAATTCAATCTACAAAAACAAGCTTCCGCTGCAACATTAAATGCCGCACATCATCTGCACGCACAAAATGAAGGGTATCTGCATCGAGCGTTAGAAATCCGCGCTCCGTCTGAATGACGCCGCAATCTTCGACCACGCGAACGAGCGAAAAAAGCTTCCTGGGCCCGTCGGTAATGCTGCAGCCTTGGACAAACAAATCCAGCGATGGAAATAGGCCCTTAATAGTACCAAGGGAATTCTCGTACGATTTGATCAATTCGACTTCTTTCGAATCGGCAGGAGTATAGTGCTTCGAGAGACCCATCAACTGCTGCATGTGCTTGACCAGGGATGCAGTTAAGATGCGTTGAATTCTCAATATGGTTGTGTGATAAATAAGCAGCAGGTTTCTTTCCGATTCGCCCATCGATTCGTCTTGATCGCCCATCGTTGATTTCATGACAATGCCCTGTGCTTTGGAAAATAAATCGGCCATGTCTGACAAGGCGATCGATAGGCTTTTGTAGTTGAATTGGCTGTCCAAATAGGATGAGCACCTTGCCTCTTTCAGTAAGCAGAGTGCAGCGTTGCTCATTGGTAAAAAGTTAATTTTATTTATTAATTTAACTGGAGGCGCGGGCTCTAGGCAAGGGGCCCCAATTTGGCGGCGGTGCGTGGAACCTCACCAATCCTTGGCTGACGGATTGGGATACCGCGTTGGGATGCACACCAAAGTCAATCAAACTAAATAGGAAAAGATGCCAATCGCGGTACCTTGCGATGCCAATGGACATGATTTTTTCGGCCGTATCTTCGCGGACTTCGGTTTTTGGCTTCTTGGTGGCAATGGGCTGCGATTTAACCTGAAAACAGTAAGTCAATGTATGCTGGTGGCACATACCCATTCTTTCATGATGTCCCAAAGAAACGTAATTGGGGCATCCGTCTTGATGCCCAAAGGGTCACAGTGGCTAATTGAAACCTGATACCCAGCATTCAATAAAGCAGATCTGGCATTAAAAAACGAGGTCTAACTTGACGCTGACAAGCCGAGGCGTCGAAGTGTGCAAGATTTTCGACATATGCGGGATGGTCATGTAGAGAATCGAATTAATTTCCTATCGTTAGGCAAAAGACACGCAACCTCCGACAAAAGAGATAAGAATCCGCAAATCCTAGGCCTTGTGCCAAGGATAAAGTCGGTTGAGGACGACAAGAATTCCTGAAGGCTCAAAACAAACTCCTTCGAATGCAGGTTGGCACTCCAAATGGGACCGGCAACCTGCAGTTTTGTAGAAGAGCAAATTGAACAGCACGACACGGCAAGAGGGGAGTAGGCATACTTGTCGTTAGCAACAATGGCACCAATGGGCTGTGCGAAAAAGGTACGACATGCAGGGCAAGCAAGAACCAGAGCTCGTTTCCTACACAAATGAACCAAAGGCCTAACTTGACCGATTTCTTGACCTCAAGGGGCCCCTTATGGACACGGACAAAAATACGAACATAAAAGTCAATTTTGACCGAAACCAGCGGCTCAATATACCTCCCATATCTGTTGGCGGCCGTCTCAACTGCATTGAGAAGCAGACGAATGGCCTTTTGATTATCGGGAATTTGGGTCTTACCATTTCTTGCGAATAGTCCGAGTGCAATGGAACGCCTTGATATTTGGCAAAGCACGTGCCGGGGTGCACTCCACAAAGAACCGCCATGTCGGTGCTAGTGATTGCCAGAAGACCGCCCGAAGATACTGCTTGTACGGCAGCATCCAAAAACGGAGATGCCGATCCATACGGATCAACATCAATCAAGTCGAAAAAGCTTTGTTTTCCGGCCTCTTGATACATAAACGAGCTAAAGGGGAGCGAATATAACGTACTTTGCATCTTGGATGTTGATTTTTATCAGGTCCTCTTTAATTGCATTGTGGGCAATGTTTGCAGAAATGGTTTCCCTGACGCCGTGATCAAGGTCATTGGAAATGATCTGCGATGCAAGGGGAACCTGATGGGCATATCTGATGGCTCTAAATCCACTGGCTGTGAGAGCATCAAGAATTTTGAATGTGCTAGCAGAAGAACCCCGCGCTGCGGACGGTTTTGCCTTGGCCCGTTCATCTCGTTCCTTTGAAAAAAGTTTTGAAAAAAGATGTGCAATTAGCATCGAAAGATCCCTGTTGAATTCCTGGACAGGATTGTAAAATACCGACCGGTTATCGGGAACCAGGATCGACGAGATTCCCTCCTGGATGATTTTATATCCGTTGGGAGCATCGAGAGAACACTCGGTACCAGATGGCATGCGTAAATTAATTTTTTTAAAAAATGCCAAAAAACACCGGTTCCCTATCATGTGCCGAAACACCGTCGGCGCCGCACCATCAAAACACGAGCCAAATTGGCTCTGTCGATTCTCTAGAAAATGATGATTTTTATCATCCCAATGAATGCTCTGGAAAAAAGCGAAAATCTAGATCAGAGCATTTGGCAAATATAAAAAAGGTGGAAAGTGCAGTTCTTATTTCTAGAAAAAGGGTCAAAAGGTATTCGTGCCACATCCGATCTGCAACAACAACAACGATGTTGAAAAGGTCAATTTATTGTTAAAGAAAACCAATCCCACCACCAATCTGTTGGTTAACACAGCTCATGTGCTCCATTCAGAAGGCACCTCTTTGGAACATGCCATTAAGAAGGGTAAAAATTCAACATGTAATCCCACGTATTAGGCGTGCCTGACTGGAAATCTGCTCTGGCAAAAAATACGGGATCGCCGCCGGTGTACCGCTCTCCCGTTGTGATAATTGTGTGCATGTCTGCGATCCGGGCCGTCGAACTAATCAAAAACGAATGCCAATCTTTTGGCCTGTTGTGTAAAATAGGAAAACTTTTTGCAAAGCATTTTTCAGTCGACGAGCAAAAGGCATATTTGAGTGGTAATGAGGTTCGTATTGCCGTGGGCACACCCCATCGACTCTCTGTCTTGATCTCAGATGGGACTTTATCTCTGTCGTTGTTGAGGCTGGTAGTTTTAGACCTGAAAAGCGATGCCAAGGGCAGAAACCTTATAGAAAGCAATGATACCTCAAAAGACCTTTCCCTGCTTTTACAAGACCATTTGATGAAGACCATCTGCGACGAGACCAGAATGTTTTTGTTCCATTAAATTACATTGAAATTTTATTCCACTAAAAGCGCAAATGCACCGCACCGGCTTCCAGAATACGGGGCATGTAGCGTCTCTGCGCAGTTTTTTGTGACACATTTAAGCTTTTCTTCAAAGCTAAAAGGATCCATTTACGGCAACATAATGCTCCCATGTTTTAGCGGTTATCATATAAACGCCGTCAAATGTCCCCAGATGCTGTCAAATGTGTCCAAATGCTATCAAATGTGTCCAAATGCTATCAAATGTGTCCAGATGCCGCCAAATCAACCCCAAATCAGAGATGGATCGAAAAGTGCCCAAAGTAAGTATTTCCATCAATGTCAATCATCATCTTATTGTTTAATTGATGCCCTAATGGTATGAACCGTGGCTGACCATGGTCATTTTCGGGGATTTGCATGCATCGTGCTGACACCGACAATATCCGGAAACTTTGGATCACAATCATCGATTTTGAGACATAAACAAAAAGCCTTTCACGAGGAAAAAAGAATAATGCGGTGAAAATGGTTTATAAGCACGGCCACTAGAAAAGTCCCTCAAAACAACTGTGGACACTCTGCCCTCCAATTGATTTTTCTTGGAATACATGACGCGCCTAAATGCAAATGAGATGACATTAAAATGTCGCCAAAACACTTGCAAATTGATTCTTTCCAAAGATTGGTAGCTTTTCGTACATTGGGCCAAAGTGGCCGGTTCTAGAAAACCTCCATTTTGGCAATTCCATAATCTTTATCATATGCACAAAATTTCCAATCCCCACAAATCGGGATTTACTTTCAAATGTTCTAGATTCATTCAGCGTCTTCATGACAACCTCCACATCTGGAGGGTAAGTCAAAATAGAGGAAAGAAAAGCAACGTAAATTTAGTACAGGCAATTCGAGATACCCTGATGTTGTTTATGACGACCCAGCATGTATCTGAATTTTGGGTTGTATTTTTGACAGAATTGACCACCTTTGGTGGCATTCCGCCCCTAAATGCAGATAGATTCTGCTCCAGTTTTTTGTAAAATTTGGATGCAAGGCACATTCATCCCGTCGATCGTCGAAGCACGAGTAAAAAAATCAACGTCTCCATGAATAGAAAATTCCGATCATTGTTAGTGTGGTGCAGTTTAGTTTGCTCCAGCTAATCTCCTCTAAAAGCTCTGCCCGCTTTAATTTTTGACATTTTGTACGGCTTTTCGCCTTTTGTTTGATAAAATTACCTTTCTCCGTTATTGGCTTACCAGAAATGGTTATTGTAAGGGTCAATCGGAATTTTAGATGCCTTTCTTAAAGATGCTCGATAATTAGATGGATATGCACATGCACAGTTCTTTTGAAATGCTGGCCAAAGGCTATCGCTCCTGGGCTTATGATACGCCATTTTAGGAGCAGCCTGCCAGATAAGACTTGGTCAATGGAAAGCATTTCCATCAATGCTTTTGGTGTACCCATTGCTCATTCGTATGTCAACAAACTTACAAGGCTCAAGTTTTCTATGGATTTGGTATTTATTTATCCAAGTACATTTGGACGGCCCCATATTATCCGGCAGTACTTTTCGCGTGATTACAATCAATTGTGGAATACAGGTGCCCCTCTTCAATCAGCCAGTCGATTATGGACCGGGTTTCCGTTTCGGGCATCCTGGTTCGGAGTTGCTTGCAAACGGTATCGATATTAAGCCCTTCATTTGCAACACACCCATTGAACATATTGAGCACCAATTGCTGTTGCGGATTCATCTCCGACCCGAACGAACTAGAGGCCGGCATCGAATATTGCGTCCCATACGACTCATATCCTGCATTGCTTTTTACAATGCAAGCCGACGATGTTTTTTCTGAACAAGGCAATTGCTATGCACTTGGAATGGAACAACCGGTACCTTGGTGTAGTATAAATGTCCAAATAAGCAGCTGGACATGTGGTAAATTATAAAGTTGTAGTCCGTAATAATGGAGAGGTCGTACACATTGATGGACTTTTTGTTTGCAAACGATCGCAAATTACCGATAATCCGCACCCAAGATCCCTCCCTACAGTCAGAAAAGCAACCGTTAGTTCCTACTTGACCGATGAAAGGACGGCGACATTTGGATCGTCTGGAAATGCAGACGGGTCGCTTTCTTGGGTGTCGCCGTTGTCGGCGGCATATTCGTTATTGGAAGAAAGAAATCCAGAAGATGAAGATGCATCAAACCATTTCCTAGCCTCTATTGATCCCGTCCCATCCTCAATGGTAAGGATAAAGCTTGATGGCTGTCTGAGAATCCTCCTAACGCAGCCGCAGGTAAGCATCTTTGTAAAAAACGGTTAACCTACTTGGCTGACTTCGCATCCATCAACCATAAAGGGGGCCTCCGCCGATGGCTGCTCGCTCAAGGCAAGTTGCCTGAGCGTTAAGTGTCGGAGGGTGGGATTGGATAAGTTAGCGCGCTGCAATAAATGGCATGTGTTTTACCTTTGAGAATGGAGATCCGTTCTGAGCACCACTTGAGGTTGGGGAAAGCACAGGCTCTGCCAAAAACCCTCCAGTAGGAAAATCACGTTTGGCCATCATTTGAGGGAAAGTGGGCGATTAAAAGTTAATAAATTTAATTTTTGTTTGAAATGGCTAGGCTTAGCCGTTTGAAGCACTATTGCCAGCTTTGCCAAAGGCAATGTAGCGACGAAAATGGACTGAAGGTACCATACCATTTTCTAGCAATTTAGTGCCATCTCTTTTCAATCACACACAGGAGGAAACAAGAGGCATATGATGCCGATCCAAAGGCATTTTTAGAGGCATACAGTGGGGCATTCCAGAAAGCATTCATTTCCATTCTAAATTCCCAGTGGGGCGGTGGTAAACGGGTATTAGCTAACATCGTATATCAGAGCTACATTTCAGATAGAAACCACATTCACATGAACAGCACCAAGTGGAAATCACTCTCTGAATTCATATGGCACCTAGACAGATCAAAACTGATCAAGGCCGAAGAGGTGGCTTCCCAAGAAAATGGCTGCGATCCTAAAATTTACATTTCCACTTTATCAGATATTTCGTCCGTTTGTGAACGAATGCGTGCAAAGATATCTCAGCCGCACAAAGAGGGCACCGGCCTGGAGCATCTTGCTATCACACAGGCACGTTTGTACAATACTACTCCAACTGGAGAAGCAAAAGAACAACCACTTTCACCATCCATAATTGGGATCAAAGCCAGCCAACCCGAGGAGGACAACAATGGGGAAAGACCAAAAATTTCTTTTAAACTTTGTAGACCCGACAAAAGAATTAAATTTGCTTAAATTTTATATTTGCCATGAACTCGAGGAACCCTGGTTTGGATTATTGATGCTTTTTATTGCTTAGCCGTAAAAAGGTTGCTAAAGGAATTTTCGACCATTTCAAATTCAGAAGCAGAAGGGTTTGTCGCCTTTCCAGCCTCCGTAGAGTGCTCCTCTGCTAAGTTTAGGAAAATGATGTTTTCGACTGGCACTTTGTCATATCTCGTCCGATAGACACCATATATCAAGGGGGGCTTTATCACGGAAGGATTGTGTTTCCGGCAGAATATCCATTCAAGCCGCCATCGTTTAGCTTCCTCACGCCAAATGGGCGCTTCGAGACGAACACTAATATTTGTTTGTCAATTTCTGGGTATCATCCGGAAAACTGGCAGCCAGCATGGGGCGTCAGGACGGCGCTAATTGCTCTCACATCGATGTTGCCAACCAAGAACGACGGGTCCATTGGGAGCATAACCACTCCTGACCACATTACGCGGGACCTTGCCAAAGAGTGAGCACTCGACGTCACTGATTGGGTTTAGATCCGCAAAATGGAAATGCCCCAGATGTCGGAAAAGCAATTTTGAGCTAATGAAGGGAAACATTCAGGCCTCGGAAGATTCAAAGTGCGGGTCTACCGAATATTCGACACAAAATCCCCCAACACCGACCGCCAATCACATTAGCACAATGGTCGCCAATGGGCATCATGAAAAGGATCGCTACATCACCACCCCTATTGTGTTTATACTTTTGGCCTTTGGCTTATTTTTTTCTTTTTTAATCTTTTACACAATTATTGATTAAAATTTTACACGCAATTACTCGTTAGTGATTATCATCACCATATAATTTTGTCGCTGGCGCATTATACGGTTACCAAATTGGAAATGTAAATTTGACAGCCAAATTGGAAATCTAAATTTGACATCTAAATTTAGGGTTGGGGGTGGTGCTTGAAGGAGAGTAAACTTGCACCATAGTGTTGAGAATTCTCATCACATTGTTAAACATCCAAATGATGAGTTCATTTGATGTCCGTTTTTGGGTGCCAAAATTATTGATTGGTGGGCCTAATCGCGATTGAGATTTATTAACTTTGGTGAGCCCAATCGCGATGCAAAATGTGGATATAAGTTTTAATAAGCCAATGTCCACGGGACTGCCTTTAAAGATTGTCGAGAAATCAGGCATTAATCATCTTTTTGATGGTGATGATGAATCGTCCAAATAATTAAATTTAATGAGAAAATATTAGCTAAAAAATGTCGGAAGGTCCTCTAGCGGAAAACATTTTCCTTGTAGATGAGCGAGTGGCCAATGGTATCAGGCATTTTTTTGCCGGCTCAATCGGAGGTACGCTCAATTTTATATTTATGATGGCCAGGCGTCGCTGGACTTGCCATTGGGCATCCATTCGATACAGTTAAGGTACGCATGCAAAACAACATTGGAAACGATCTCTACGGCGGGTCGATGCGAACATTTCTCAAAATCGTAAAGGAGGAAAAGGTGGATAGCCACCCTGATTTATTTAGATCCGAGGACTCTTTAAAGGAATCATTCCTCCGATGATCGGTGTTGGGCTGGTTAATGCCTTTGTTTTTGGTGTATATGGCACGATTCTTAATTCAATCCAGGCCGCCCATGGTAAGGGCTACGTTTGTTCTTAGCGAATTAGTAAGTACATTTGGGTCTTAACGTTCCTAGTAGGGCATCACAATTCACTGTTGCCGTTTTTTGTTGCCGGTGCATGTTCAGGATTTGCCAATTCTTTCATTACGGGCCCTTTTGAGCTAGCAAAATGCCTCCAGCAGCAATCTTCGATAGGAGTGCGCTCTTCTGCTCAATCGAAGCTTCCAGGCACATTTTCGATCCTTCGAGAGGCCTATAGACGCTGGGGCATCTCTGGCCCATGCAGGGGCCTATTAGCTACCATCATAAGAGATACACCTAGCTTTGGTACTTATTTCCTTGCGTATGAAGCAATCATGCTGCATGGTGGGTCTTCTGCCGATGGCATGTCGAAGAATCAAGACTTGTATACAAAATTTGAAACGTACGTGGAGCAATATGGCTCTCACACGTACTCCCCAATTATAACATGTCCATCCATTGTTGAGAAGCCAAACTCGAGCGAATATAACTTCCCACCGCTTTTGCTGACACTGTTTGCTGGGGCTGCCAGCGGCGTGCTAAGTTGGCTTGTCACATACCCTTTTGATGTTATCAAAACTAGAATCCAATCCACCCCGCTCGATGTGAAGACAACAGGCATAATCCAAACATATAAAGCCATGTGCAGACAGACAGGGATTGCATCCCTATTTTGCGGGCTCAATGTAACGCTATTGAGGGCCATTCCAACAAACGCGGTAACCTTCCTTGGATTTTCTCTAGCATTAAATGCATTTGAATCCAAATGGTAGTTACCAAAGGGGGCTCGCCCATGCCAACCCAAACCCATAATCTGTTCGTGTCCATTTTCACATCCAAGTAATAAATTCGATTTATTTGATTTTCAGCACAAGTGCGGGTCCATAGGACATGCAAGCATGTACACCGACATGAAATGTGCCACGCGCTAACCTGAAATAGCAGGGGAGAGGGACAATACAGTCTCGCCACCCTCAAATCTTTCAAGCGAAATTTTGATTCTGTGGTGCCTCCGGCGAGAGGAATCTGGGAAAACCCCCCAAATTTACAAAAGAAAGTCTGTTTTTAGCAGCGAATATCTGGTCCCTGCAAGCTGATCAACATTGGACTCCACCCCAACGCAATTTCTGGCTTTCGCATGATTCCGCCTGTAAATCCGAAGCCCCAGGTCTAAAACAGGGCCACAAGAACCATCTACTTCGGATAGCAAAGTGGCCAGCCTGTGGGTAAACTCAAGCCTCTCGACACAACTGGTATTGAAATTCCCGGGCTTCCCAAATAACCGCTCCTATAATCATCATCTGATTTGCATCAACATACTGCATCCTCGCCATAGCAAAGGAGGGGAAGGCGACATGTGGAAAGGGAGGGCTGCTGCACGATGACGCCAAAAAAGAACGTCCACACACCCTGTGCACTGCAAGTTGGACATGCAGATGCTTCAGATGGCCATGAAAATTTGCAATGTTTGCAATAACGGCGACAAAGCTCGGGCACATTTGAAGGGAAAAATCCCACCATCTTTACCCTGGCCCTGTATATGGCAGGAATCTATGCCGTTAAAATACGAAATACATCTGTCGACAAGATAATGCTAGAAAGATCTGAAAATGGCATTTCAGCATATTGGAATCTTGTAACGCTCGGCGGCTCAATCATAAGCAACCTGCTAACCCCAGAATGCTCTCTCCGCCTACACTTGATTACGAAAAAAAGAAAACCTCAACAATGGCTGACAAAAAGAGACACCAGCGGGACTATCGATTGGGATAATCGAATGGGATGCAGGGAGTCCGCAGCCGTGCATGACGGCAATAATTTCCTCCGAGTCACTTCCAGGACAAATCGGGCGGGCATGAAGATTTTTGAAGTAGGCGATTCGCCCAACATGTAAAATCTCTTTTGCAATCGGTACATGTTCATCCCAAAACGTACAAAGAAGCTTATCAGCGACCACGTTCTGCTGATGACCAAGAGAATCGGCTCCTTCAGCAACAATTGTCCTTCACATAAGCAAGGAAATGCCAACCTTAGCCGCTCATTTGCGGTGTAATCACCCAACACGACGGTCATCATCATTTCAGGATTTTCTGCCTCTTGGGTGTTGCAAATGTGTATCACCTAACGCTTAGAACTGGCATCTATACCTCTGCCACGAGATCAAAGTAACACCCAGCTCTGATATCTTTGACTTCGCGCAGTTTCTTAAAATTGGGAGCAAACGCATGAGAATGGCCATTTTGAGTGAATGTTGGCATAGGGAGCGTTTCTGCTCTTGTGGGTGAATCGGGTCCACAGAGAGAAGCCCATGTGGGCCTGATGTCGTTCTTACAAAGCTTGGACCACCAGCTGTACAAAGAAGCTATCCGATTAGAGTCCGAGCTCACAAGCGGGCTAGTTGAGGCGTGTCTGCTTACTGAAGGGCGAGGCTCCCGGTCCCTTGTGATCACAACAAACGAGAACCCTTTGGTATTGATTCCCATTAACTCGCCCTTGTATCCCTGTATCTAGAATAGCCAAGCGGGGCTTACCTTGACTCGATGCAGACGGATTGCCTCTCCAGCAGACGCTATTTGTGGAAAGTCCATATGGCTTTTCAGAAATAAATTAACCACGAATGGGGATGAATTTTCTAGCGAATGGTCGACCATCAGCAACTTCATAAATAAATCTAATGGTCAATGGCACAAAAACGCCAACCTTTTCCTTGACACGTACGAGGCTCAATCCATTCCACCACAAGACCAAGCAAATCTACCACTGTATTCGACATAATTGTCGCAAGCTGGGGATAGCAGTGGCGATCTGTTTTTGCCGGAAAATCGTCCTTTACTTCGGCCTTAAAAGACAAAAGGGGATTATTGGCCGATGCTTCTGCAGATACCCGGCAGATTCTGGAAACGGGATTGATTATCTTGGTGCCCAACGAGGGCGAAACTAATTGCAGATGGATAGCCTCTTGTAGCGATTTCGCATATAAAATAAGCCGGATCGAAAATGGAATCATCCCACTCCAATTAACTACCAAATGGGGATGCATATCGTCTTGGTGAGTGATCATGCAATTTTCGATCGAAACAGGGCCACTTATAATGACTTTGTCCTACGAGGTAATCCAACTCGGGTGCATACATGTCGTGATGGAATGGACAAAAGATTTGCAACCTCCGAAGCAAGGGTCACGAAAAGACGTCTCTTTTCAGAAAAAGAATCGAAAGGAGAATACGTAATGACCGACCTTTCCAGACCGGATGCAGAATCATCCTCAAGAAGAACTCGACATATGCCGCCCTTTAGCGAATATGTTGATATGACGGTGCCTCTGATAAACTCATCGAAACTTTGCAAGCGTCTCAATTCATAAAGGTCGTCAAATGTACGTAGAATTCCGCCGACACTGGACATGAAAAATTTGCAAATTGAAAATTTTGCCTCAAAAAATCAATTAAAAGCACGCCATTTGTGTGGGCCTTGAAAATTGAGAGGAGCATTTGACATTGCCAGCACGCCTTTGATCTTTCTTTACTCGGTTAGTCATCTAATTATTTGACATCTTGTGATTTACAGCACTGTCGTTGATAAATTTGACATCACATTCTGCTGTACTTAAATGAAGTTCTCCATTGCGTTTTTCCTTGTGCTTCTTATTCCCATTCTGATTGTCGTTTATCATGGCATTTATCAGGACGTCCATTGGCTATTCTCGACCTTATCGGAACTCTCACGCGTCAATACCGAAATCAAAAGCTCTAACGTGTCACAACCATTAGTTAGGATATCCAAGGGCTATATCCTAACCCCTAAAAATGTCACTAACGGCTTTCGGCCGTGTGAGACGCCTTCCCGGCCCCCCTTAAAATTCGAAATCATCAATTTGCGATCGATCTTTATGTTCATCGGGATGCTCACCTTTTTGACATCTGCACTAACTTTAATATTTATAAACCGCAATCTGTTGCGACTCCAATAAAAGGTTGAACTTGGGCGTGCTTTAAAATGTAAAATCCGGTTTCTGAGCCGACTACAACTAAATGGGCAATTTTGCAAAAAAGCCCATGCTCGACCACCCCAGTGATCGAAGAGAGCCTCCGTTCAATATCCATCAAACCGCAGAAAACTCCATCGCTTGAAGAGGGCGGCTGTAAATCAGCAACGATATGCCCTTGATCGGAAATGACGGGCCCAATTTTGCCGGATCCATTTCGAAGAACGAGGGCAAAATTCATCTTCTCACACTCCTTTTTCACCAAAGGATATGCTTCTGGAACAATTGCCAACGGGATGCCTTTTCTCCACTACACTGAACACCAAAAGATATCTACCTTATGACCGAGGCAGTTTAGCTTCCCAACCTTATCAGAATCAACGATTACAATGAACAGTTTTGCAGAAAGAGCTACAATTTTCTCCAGCAAATGAGCACCGCCGCCACCTTTAATTATAAAAGACCCAGAAGAATCAACTTCATCAGCACCATCGATGGCAATGTCTAGCTCAGCATTAGGGGCCTGCGAAAGAGCGGCCAGGGTCATTCCCGAGCTGATGATCAGCTGTTGGGATTGGAAAGAGGTTGAAACGGCAAAGCAATTCTTTGCAAGGTCGCTTTTAAGCCGGGCCTTTAGTTTTTCCATAAAAACAGAAATCGTGGTTCCAGTTCCGATTCCAAGCCAAGCAGACCCATTTAGACTAATTGCCTTTTCGATTGTTTCGATGATTTGCGGAAGAATCGCCTCAACAGCATTGTCTCGACTTTTGGCCACTTGGCTGGACATTTAAATTTTAATTTGAAATAAAATTTCGTCCAATGTTGTCTCCCAGTTCTGCAAGAAATCAAGCCTTGACGGATGCCTTTGACAAGGCCAAGCTAAGCATCATCGAAAAATTCAGGTTTTAGCTCTGCATTTTATTCTAGTTTTGAAAATATCAAGGAAATATTTCCAGAATCGCTGACGTCTCCCTCTGTGGATAGTAGTGTGCTTGAAGAGGCCCATGTTCGAGCGAGGACAATTCTTTCCGACAAACTTACGGTAGGCCATTTTGGGCCTGACATTTGTATAGAGCATGTGGAACGAAACAATGGTGAAGAATCAGGTTGAAGATGCGCTCTCCGTCCTAGATGCTGTCATTGACCATTCCGAACTTCTTGATCCATCGTTTGAAGTACCGCCATTTCCTTCATCAACAGAAAATATATTAGATGATGAGTTAAGGACAAGAAGAAACAACCAACTCAATTTCTTAATCCGGCTTCGAAGCATATTGTGAGCAAACTTGGTTTCATTTTAGGAAGCAAGAAACAGCAGAGGAAATCCAACGGGCCGTCAATGTAGCACACCATGTGTCTGAAATAGAAAACCTGGACTTGACGATTCGAGATGTATGTGCTTTATTATTTACGCGTTTGCTAGCTAAATCAGCAAAACGAAGAGTTGCTACAGAGCATCTCGAAGGTGCAGCAGGAGCTTGCATCCAAAGGGGAGCATATTGTTGCCTTTCAGAAGAAATGGCAAAAGGCACCGCCATACTACTAACTGACCTGTAGACATGGGATACGCTATCGGAAGCCACCTGCTATATCAACCTCAAATCGCAAAGTGAGCCTGCCAAAATGGACATCTAAAAACTGGGAGGTCATTTACGATAGCTACGGCGGGGAAACGGGCAAATCCGATCTCAAATACAACTGTTCACTTTAATTTTCTTTAATAATGGAAATAGCAATGCCCATAATACTACTTCGCTCCATTTGGAAATCTGAAGGCGTTTGATGTGTTGGAGATCCATAAAAACTACGGATAAGCTATGCGGCGAAATCAACTGCTTGCCCCGTACAATTTGATTGGTTCTTTAAATAATCTGGAAAGGTCGGACTCTAATAGCGCAAAAAGACACACGGAGGAGTCTCTATGGCATCTCCATCCTCGGATTGGATCCGATGGATTCCAGTTGAATCTTCTAGGCCCCGAAATTGGAGAGGAGAACCAAAGTTGCAAGTTTGGCGGCTGCTTATTGATGACAATGGTATTGGAGGTGCCACATTTGAGAGTTAAAACGCCGCTGGAAAGTGTAGCATCCACGCTATCGTATGAAGGAACACGGCCAACAATCTTGGTATCAAAGGCGTCAAAGAGACTTTGAAGCGTGTCTTCTGCTGCCCGCTCATATGTGACCATGGCTCTGGTAGATGCGAAGCGGCCAAGCAGGGAGGCCCTCATTTTTAAAAAATTGACGCCTTTAATTTAGTTTAACCGCAGGGCTTACACCAATGCTTTCGGATTCTTCTCTTCAGCAAACATACGTTTCCATTTATCCCAAGTTGGTCGCAAAGTTGCGAGAACATCTCTGCGGCTACACTCCAGCTCTCCCGCCATCATTGATAGATAGCATTTTTTCTGTATTCCCTATCCTCCTATTTGTAGATGCTGGAATATAATATCGAGGGCGGCAAGATGATCCGCGCAAAGCTGTGTATTTCGGTATTTGAGAATCTCCATGCTGCTGATTCGTGTTTCCCGATTTCGGTTGAAGATGTCTGGGTTGTGGGCTGGGCAATCGAAATTGTAGCATTTGCCCATTAAATATGTAGATGCAAACGTTTTTTTTGGTCGCCGATGACATTATGGACGAATCCTGCCTTCGCAGAAACAAGTTGTGCTGGTACAAAAAGGTTGGATTATCTGCAATAAACGACTCTATTCTGTTGGAGTCTTTTTTATTCTTGCTTCTCAAAATGCACTTTCAAGATAGACCCCATACGCATATCGGGCTGTTCTCCCTATTTAGGGATGTGATCCTAAGAACCTCTCTAGGACAGGCTTTGGATATGAAGTGCGAATCGTTGAAATCTCCCCAAATGAGCTTTGAGAGGTTTGGCTGCTGTGTTAAGCTTTAGGTATCAGCAAATCGTTGTGTATAAAACCGGCTTTTACACATTTTATCTTCCCGTCAAGTCTGCTCTCATTTTGAAGGGAATCGATATCGATGACGCGCATTTGATGCCGATTCTTTTGGGGCTGGGCGAATTGTTTCAAATTCAAGTACACCTACGGTGGGTATTTTAAACTGCTAGGACGATTACTTGGATTGCTTTGGAGATCCATCGATAACGGGTAAAATTGGCACCGACATCCAGGACTTCAAATGCTCTTGGTGTGTGCTCACTGCCTTATCAATAGACGGCGATGCCTGTGATGTTTTAAAGGTTCGTTGGTGTTTTACTCTCTTTAGGAGAATTATGGAAAAGAATCTGGCGTTGAAACCGTGCGTTCATACTACAAAAGGCTGGATATTCCCGCCATCTATGAGCGAGAATGTTTAAGTCGGAAATCCAAGCTGTCCGGTGTGATATTGGAGAACAGCCACTTGCCAGCAGAACTGAAAGCAATCCTGCAGGGTCTAGTGGATCGACTATTACACAGAAGTAGCTGACAACTTTATTTGTACGGCAATAAATTGTTGCCAAATTTTGAGTGCTCATGATGGCCTTATTGGAGCCCAACCATATTGTACTTGTTGTATAGCATCATGTTTCGCTTCATCAGCACAAGCAAAGGGCCCAGCAGCCGATTAAAGGCATCGACTTCAATTCGCAGCACCGAAAGCGGGTTGCTTTGCGCTATCACGGTTGCCGCGCGTGGCTGTTTGGTTATCAGCGACATTTCGCCAAAATAGTCTCCAATGACGAGCGATTTCTCCTGCTTTCCATTGATGCAAACATTTGCATTGCCCTGGGAGACAATGTAAAAAGAATCGCCAATATCACCTTCCCTTATTACAACCTGGTCCTTTTCGTATGAAATTTCCTTGATGCAATCAGAAAGCTTAGACAACTCAAGCTGGGACAGCGTAGAAAACAGAGGAATGTTTTTCAGAAACGATTCATATCTCTTTCGTCGATTGTAGTTGTGGTTGATGACGATTTTCCTGAATGTCAATCTGTCAATTGCCCAAAGAGAGCCGGATTCACTGCTGCAAATGACCGTTGCAGCGCGTGGGCTGTTGTAAAGAAGGGCCAGCTCACCAAAAGAGGCCCCGGTGCTTATGGTTTCATATTTTTCGCCATTGACAACGATGTCAAACACCCCGTCTTCGATCACATAAAAGAAATCGCCCGAATCGCCCTGCCTTATGATGACATCATCTGCCTTTGTAGGCCGTTCAAACATACATGAGATCTAAAGGAATCAGCTAAAAATCGATCACGTACAATGTCGGTCAGTTGGTTCTTGTCCAGTTCCTTGAACAGGATATTTGACGAAATGGCTTCTTTAATTAGTTTACAAGATGATTCTGATTTGGGATAGTGCTGTTTTGGCGGCTCTTCTTCAAGGGCATAGTTTGCATTTACGCCGTCCGGGTATGGAACACATTCTGCCGATACCGACCCTCGTCGCAAAGAAATGAGGCTGGAAATTTTTTCGGTCGGTGGTGGACATACATATTCGGGTGTAAAAGAGGCGCCGAAATTTCTCTGAACCGCCGAAGCATGGCCAGCAATGGTCAGGTTGGAGAATAGGGCATTTTGGCTTTCCAATTCGGCGATCAGGCTTTCTTTTTCGGGCAGATCGTGCTTCTCCTTACTTAGCGCATATATACAAGCAGATAGTGCCAAAAGCCTGCTGGTGTTCCTAAGATCTGGGTGCAAAGCAAGCTTTCTGTAAATGTACTCGCATGATGCCTAGGCAGGGAAAAATTGGTGTAACTTGCCTCAAAAAAGATCTTCAGATCAGACTCAAATGCTTCATATGTGTTATCCATTGCAACCCTAAAAAATGATTTTGATTAAATTTGATCATCTGTGTATACAATCCAAAATTGATTGTGCCGCCTGTAAGTTGCATTAGCGTTTAGCGCTGGTTTTGGGTGGCAATTTTTCCCGTGTCAAAATACACGCTGCGCCAATGTTCTCCTCCAACGTGATGCCCATCAAGGTTGAACGCCAATATTCACCTCCAGCTTCAAAGTATGCCAATCAAATTCTGAGCCCTGTTGTTCTGGAAGAGGTCCCAAGAAGCGCCGAAGATGGCTATTATATGACGGAGTATTTTCGCCTGCCATTTGGAATAGCCTTGATCCCTCAAAAGAATGTGGTGATCTTTCTGTGCTTTCTAGGGCTGTTTGTTGCTTATATCATTCGGATCTGTCTATCCCAGGCCATGATACCGATGTCGATTCACTATGGATGGGAGGAGGCCATCCAGGGACACATATTTGCTGCGTTTTATTACGGATATTTGATCACCCAAATACCAGGGGGGTGGGTTAGTCAAATATTTGGCTCAAAATACGTCATCCTTTGTGGGATTCTGGGATCTTCCGTTCTAAACACCCTGGTGCCAGCGGCCTCAAGCAATGTCCGTTTATTTATTGCCGTAAGAATGCTTACCGGCTTTGTCCAAGGTGTAAGAGGATCTCTTAATTTAAAGATAGGTATTTTATCCTTCCTGCCTTCATTTACTATCTTGTTGGGTCGAGCCGAAACACAGATCAATCGCAGTGGCGTTTGTGATTTCGGGACAGCATTTGGGGACTGCCGTAGCTCAGGGTGGCTATCCGCTGCTGGCGACGCGTCTAGGCTGGAGAGTGCCCTTTTATTTAATCGGCGTTCTTGGATTTGTTTGGTCGCTTTTTTGGGTTTACTTGATCAAGAGCAAGCCGACAATCCCAATGCCCTCGACCACATCTTCAATCCTAATTTGCAGCTCCCCCGTCAACGATGAGACACAAGGCGGCGGCAATGTTGGCGATTTACAAGAAATATCGCCTATCGAATACTCCTCAGGCATGACAACCAAAGATTCGCTTTCGCCTTGGATAACGTCAGGAACATCCTCATTTATCATTCAAAAGCCCCCTTGGTATGATTTCTTTTTCCATCTGTCGGTGTGGGCTTATTTTGTGCTGTTTTTCTGCTATAATTGGTCCTTTTATTTACTTGTCGCATATTTGCCCAAATACTTGGCCACCATTCTCGGGTTTTCCGCTGGAACGTCCGGAAAAATCACCGTCACCGCGTACATTGGGCTATATGCAAGCATTCTTGTTGGTGGGCGGCTTTCCGCTTCGCTTATGTCAAAGAAAAGATACAGCCCCACGTTCACTAGAAAATTGGGCGTTTTCATCGGATTGCTTCCTTCAATCTTATTGTTGCCTGCCATTGGAGCCGGCATATTTCAAGATCGCAACAGTATAGCAACTGTACTTGTCATAAGCATTGCTGCGACCGGATTTGCCCAGGCCGCCTATGCGCCTAATCCGATGGATTTGTTTCCCAAGTCACCCGCCATAGTTGCCTCGATTGGTAATTCCATCGGAACACTGCCGGGATTTCTATCCTCAATTATGGCCGGGTGGATCCTGCAGAAAGGAAATTGTGGATCTGCTTCTGAAAAGATTTGGAATGATTTACATGTTGGATCCCCGTCTCCATTCAATGCCCCTCCCATGTGTCTCACGGCATGGGGCTTGGTGTTTGGGAGCTGCGCCGCGGTGTATTTATTTGGCTTGGTAATTTGGCTTTTGTTTGCGTCTGGGGTACCAATCAGACCAGCAGCACGCTTCGGATCATCACATCCAATGAGGGGGGCAAGTGGGCGATGCTAAACGATCAAACATGGGTTCGAATAAATTTATGTATATAACACCGACTGCAGTGACAGCCCAGCACCAGTCAGTTGACCCTATGCATGCATGTACACACACACGTGTACCACAATTGAATTTAATTTCCAATTCAATAACAACCATCAAGTTTAGCCAAAATTTAAAAACTTTTGTCCAGAATGAACCATAATTTGGGTGTTCATGTTTTGCCCGGGTTTCCCATTCTGGACGGAGAACAAAATGTCCTGTGTATCTAGAGCTTATTCGGCTTATGAATAAGTTCTTCGTAATCCGGAGATATTTCATCTGTAAAAACTATATCAATGACAGTGCATAGTGGTCCTTCAGATAGCTAATAGTGTCCCATTGATGATCAAACGCCATAACAATGCCCTCCGTATTTATAGAGCATATCCAGGCCATAAACAGGGGCAAGTCACTTGGCGGTATTACCTCCGAAAAGGAGGCCAAGTTTATCACACACGCTATGTTGCAATTGCACACGAAAAGAGAGACGGACGTGAACAGGTCTTGTATGGAGCCTAGCTTTTGAATGATTCTGATTTTTTTCAGAATGCCGATGGACGGAGACACCAACAAGTCAGGCCCGATGGGCGCGTTTTGGTGTTGCAATATTAGGATGGCATCTGGCAAGGTGTTGCTCGCCAGGGACTCTGCATGGCATTGCGTTGCCTTCCACAGTTGATGCACATCTGTTTTTTCAGATACAGCGTTAATTTGAAGCATAGCTTGAATGAAATTAAATTTTACCGCCATGCAAGCTAGCAATCGCTTGGAAAATAATTTGAAAAGGAGGTATTTGACGTGCTTCCCTTTCGTCGATGGTCACCACCACTGCTGCCATTTGCGCGATCATCGGCATGATCGTGATCATCAAGCCAAACATAGTATTTACAGCGAGTAGAAGATGCTTTCACACAAGTGGCATAGGGCCTTCCAACATTGGGGCCGCCTTTGACGTTAGAAACCTTTGCAATCAGGCCACAATTGCACTTTAATGTGGGGTCAGATAGGTCTGCAGACGCACAAGATTGATCTCTTGGCCTTTTTGCGCCATTTGCGCCTTTGAACCTGGTTTGATTTGCATGCAAATCTAAGGAACCACCACGAGTTTGTCTGGGAGCGTTTACGGTGTTTTCAACATCATCTGCCCATAAGAAAGCCCCGCAACTGGAGCCCTCTTTAAGCGAGCAGACATAAAAGAATCGGCCGGTATTTGGCCCACTCTTGCTCACCTTCCTTTTAACAACGGGAAGGTTGCAATTGCACAAATGGACAGCGTTAGCATCTTCAACATTGTCGCTGTACCCACTGGTGGGGCTAGATGTCTTGGTTGCTTTTTTCGACTTGGCTTTTGGCGGTTTGCAGGGTTTTCTCTTTTTGCCATGCTCGTCAAAGTCATCATGGTCGCTGGTGGTGTTTCGATATTCATCATCTTCATTTTCGCGCGAAATGAAAGTGCCGGACTGCTCACTGGGCGCATCTTGTTGCCAGCCAACAGAATCTGCCTCTGCGCACATGTTTGAAAATGCCTAAATAAACTCCACATTCGCCATACATTATCGAGGAGATGTTTTGACGAAATCATAAGCTTGTAAGCATCGACAAACGCTTTGATGTAGTTTTGTAGCACAAATGTTTTCTCCAACTGGCCCATGCATACGGCATTAAGATCTTCTTCCAGCTAAAAATGTCAAAAACCCCGATACTTGTCTTCTGAGCATAGGCTTGGATAGCGACATTGAAAATCCGATCGAGTCAAAGCCGGCTATTAAAGCAATGCCAAGGGGCGATGGTTCAAGTCTGCGATCCTTTGTCCTCCTAACATAGCCTCGTGTGATGACGGTGTTTATATGGTCATGAATTGTTGCGTCAGTTCCTAGTATCAAGCTCAAAGAACCTACCAATTCCATTCCGATCCATAGTTGCAATCAGATCCGATTCGGATAGCAGCAGCGGAGCTGTTGTCCTTCCAGCGTCAATTTTCAATTCCTTTGGCATGATCTTTTCGTTCAGCGTAAACTTTGGGAGTGTAACTGCACTCCAAGTCTCATATGGCTGATAAACCTCAAGATAATTTAGTTCTGTCGGATATGAGCCTGGAGGAAGAAGGAGAAAAGCATGCGATATATTATACCTTCGCAATGGAATGACTCTTCATCTCGAATTGTCAATGTGGCAGAGGCTTTAAATCCAACGGCATCCTTTGAACAGCAGGCCAGAAATCTTCTCGTGATGTACTCGTAAATTTTGAATTCTTCCCCTTCCAACTCGATCCCGGGCTTTGTGGGATGAATGGGTGGATGTGCCTGGTCATCTTTTTTTCCTTTTCTTGGAGGCTGGAATAATTCGCTTTGCTCTGCAATAAGCCTACCAAAAGGACCAATCGACAATACCTTGCAGCAAAAGGGCCCCATTTTGGATGATTGCTTTGCTGCACAATGAGGGGCTTAAAATCAAACGAGGCTGGAAATACTTCGGTCTCCGTTCTTGGATAGCTGATGAATCCCCGGTTGTATAACGATTCGGCAATCTAAATAAACAAACAAGTCTCCCACCTTCATCAGCTTGTGGGATGAGATTTTCAAGTAGCTTGATGCAAATTTTTGTAAAGCAATCGTTGTCAGCGGATATGGCTTGCTAACGGGAAAGAAAAGTATGCAATACTATTTCGTTGTAGGGCTTTCAGCGTAGCTAGTAACAGTGGCCAATGGCGATTGCAGCAATCGCTCGAGAATCAACGTGGCAATAAGTGGGTCAAACAATCGACTCCGCCCCCATGCCAGATGAACGGTCTGGGTAGCCTTTTCGATTTCGAGCTTGATAGCCCAAAAGGGCTCTGAAATGAAATTTTTTCTTCGCCAATATTGCTCGACAACAAATCCCAAAGTGGGGAACTGGCAAGGCCCATAACTGATAATGGTTTTTGAATTTGTCCTTTGATATGCAAGAGTCAGAAATCTGGTGAATGCGCATCCAGTTCTGAGGTCGATTTCTTGTCGGACCTCGACAGCTTTGGCCTGGTTATAGTCCAGCTCTGTCAATCTTGACATTGAATAGTAAATGTCTTTTGCAGTGACCGAAGAATATCTTGCTCGCTTGACGCAAAGATGTGTGTTGACTTGAAGACAGATCTTGGCAATACTAGAGCCTATGGCCTCTCCCTCCCGATCACAGTCGGTCCAAAGGATCAACACATCACAATTGCGAGCCTCTCGCTCCAGCGTCTTAAAAATGCCCTTGTTGTTCTACATTAAATATGCCAAGTGCCTGTACCTTGGAATCGTACTTGGATAAAAGCGGGGCGTAAAGAAGTTGCAATGGATCCACTTTTTGCCAATTTGAATAATCTTCAGAAAAATCGAGGCTCTCAATGTGGCCAAGAACGGATGTCATTATCATGTCTGCTGCAGCACCCTCGACATTGTGATATTCAAAGTCATATACACAACAATACTTGTTTATTCCGGGTCTCTGCAGAGTAGTGGAAACCAAAATACCCTATTCAGCTGCCCCTTGGATAGGATAAAAGCTATAGATTTCGCCATGGCCGGTTTTTCTGCAACGTTAAGCACTCGTCTTCTCATGTAAAATGAAAATTTTCTCCACGCGCAATGAAGCCAAAAAATTGGTTTTGCAATTTCCTGTTTTATTTTTGGCTAAAAAATACAAAATTTTAATCAGACACAACTGGACGTGCCCTCCGTAACGCAGAGAACACGGAAAGCCCATTTTGTATGTCTGTGACAGCGGCATGCCACTGAAGCCTTTCCCTTGATGCCATTGTGGACCGGAATTGCCTACGTGAAGCATTTTCTTCTTCCTCCTTAGCAGAGATGGATGAGATGTAGTTTAAGATGAAAAACAAAGGAAGGCAGGTTGCCCCAATCAGAATTGATGCAGCCCATTCGAGCTTTGATAAAGGGACGGTTCCAAAAACGGTGCCGCCATATTCAACGATCAAGAATTGCCCAAGAATCGAAAAAAAAAGCACAGAAAGAGAAATATGGTTGTCGAGCATGTTTTTGAACGGGTTGAAAAAAAACTTGTGCGCAATGCTTGCCGCTGAGCCTGGAAGCGGAGGTAGGGTGCGGCATAAGATTTCATTCCATAATTGCATCATCACAAAAGTATTGAAGACAAATGTCTTGTGTGTGTCAGAAAGGAAGCTAATCATGAGTAAAAGTACGACTATCTGGAAAAGAGCCATCCCAAGAATTCGTATCCACATCCCCTTGGTAACAAGCTGTCTATTCAACCCCTCTGGCTTTCTATCGAGAAGCTCTGGAGTGGGCCCATCTGTTGCCAAGGCAAGAGCGCCAAGGGTGTCCATCAACAAATTGACCCAAAGAAGCTGTAGTGCATTAAATGCACCCCGACCATCTGAATTCAGCAAAGCTGAAATAAATGCCACCACAACGGCAGAGATATTTACGGTCAATTGAAATAGCAAAAATTTTCTTACAGAATCTCCAACACATCGGCCCCAGCTGATGGCCTTGACGATTGAGGAAAACTTGTCATCCATTAAAATGATCGAGGAAGCTTGCTTTGCAACTTCAGTACCAGTGATGCCCATTGAAAACCCCACGTGGGCTGATCTTAATGCAGGTCCGTCGTTTGTGCCATCTCCCGTTACCGTGACTATATCGCCTAAAGCCTTCAGCTTATTTACAAGAATTTGCTTGTCTAGGGGAGAAGATCGAGACAAGACCTGAAGACGAGGCACGATCTTGTTTAACGTGGCTTCATCAAGAGACCGGAATCTTGGGCCTTCAATGGCAAGCCCGCCTCTCATCAATATTCCAGCTCTTTTAGCAATTGAAGAGGCCGTTTCTAGAGAATCTCCAGTAACCATTCGGATGGAGATACCCGCTCTCTGGCAAGATAATACCGCTTTAGGGACATCTTCTCTCAAAGGATCTTCGATACCAACCATTCCAATGTATACTCGACTCATCTCCGATGAGTCATCGCCGGTAAAGTAATCCATACCACCGGCAGATTTACCTACACCATCATCGGGAGAATAATAAGCAAAGGCTATTGTCCTCAATCCCATGCGTGAAAGACGCCACTGTGTAGCTTTAATTGCAGCATCGTCAATAGGAACTTTTTCAACCGTTGCATGGGTAGTTGAGTTGATCGATAGCTGCATAGAGCAACTTGCCAGAATAAGTTCAGGGGCGCCCTTGATCAATATTAAGGGGGGTCTCCCAGCTTTAGATTGGTCAATCGAAACTTTCATCATCTTTCGCTCAGAACTAAAGGGAACCATATCAGCAATAACTTTTCCAGACTGGATTGAATTTACACGCTGCATGCACGGATCTTCGATTCCGAGCTTTTGGAGCATTTGCAAAAGCGCGACTTCAGTTTTTGAGCCGATAACAGAATCCTTGTTTTGGTCGCCAAGGGATGGAATTATGGCTGTAGAGTTTAGGATGATCGAATCAACAAACAATTCCTTTTCTCTGGCATTTTCTTCGAACAAAGGAAGCAATGGGCGCAGCAGATCATCATCCTCATAGCCGGAATGGCAATTCGATGTCGACGCATCCTCGCTGATGTCCTCCTCAAATTGCCCGTAGAAATCTTCCTCCAAAGAGCCCTTGTCTTCTGAAATGACGCCAAAAGCGACGCCAAAAAGGGATCCACCAACCACCGACATTTGATTGGTAGTCAGGGTCCCAGTTTTATCTGTACAAATGCAAGTAGCAGAGCCCATTGTTTCACAGGCTGACAAAACACGGACGAGATTATTTTCGGCCGTCATTTTTGTTGAGGCAAAAGCAAGGGTTAGGGTTACCGCCATTGGAAGCCCCTCCGGCACAGCAACCACCAAAATCGTAACCGCTTGAATAAATATGTTCGTGATGGCTAGAATGAGATCAGAAGGGTTTGTAAGCAAATTTCGCTCGGAAATCAGCAACTTTATCAAAAGAGAGCCAAATAAAAGCAGCGCAGAGGCTATTCCAAAATATGCTATTTTCTCTGCCAAGTTGAAAAGCTGCTTTTGTAAAGGGGTGATTGATGGAGCACCCTGCTGACCGCTACCGTCATCCATCATGGATGTCATAATTTGACCATGGAGTGAATGGCGTCCCACAGCCAGAATCAGCATCTTTCCTATGCCTTCGCAAACGGTCGTTCCAGACAATAAGAAGTAGTCGTCATCATTGCCCTTCCTGATAGGCTTTGATTCGCCAGTTAAAGAAGATTCGTCAATTACTAAAGAATGGCCGTCAACAAGTATTCCATCTGCTGGAATAACCTCGCCAGCTTCTAGAAGCACAATATCTCCAACAAGTAGGGTGAAAACTGAGACCATTTTTTCTTTGGAGTTGCGCAAGACGTGTATTTGGCGATCGGTATTCTTTTGATGCAGGGAACGAAATTTCCGATCCTTGACCCAATCGTTGAGGGAAGAAATTATCACCACGCTAAAAACGGCAGCTAAAATGGCAGCGCCTTCCAACCATTCGTGGGATGTAGCATCTGGAACAAAAAGCATCCGATAAAAGCCAATGATTAGTGAAATGAACGAGGCGATCATTAGCATGATGAGGGTTTTATCGTGCATTGCGTCCCAAATGAATCTAAACAAAAGCTTTGACGGCGGAGTAGGGAGTTTATTTTCGCCAAAAAATAGAACCCTTTCACTAGAATCTTGATCGCTGAACATCAGCCCGTGGTCGGCGTTTGAGCGCAGCATATCTAGCAGGCCAGGAATGCCGCCATAATGCTCAACTTGTGAACATGACTTTTCTGCAACGAGTTTGGACAGCTCTTCAGGAGCCACCGCAGTCATATTGGTCATGTTGAAATCGATCAATGCAATGTTAATTAAAATCAATCACCAATTGGCCCCAATTATGGGCAACATGAAACCAATAGGAAACCAAATTTAAATCAAAATGCAAACTGATCTATCCACAACATTTAAAAAATATTCAAATTAATTTGATGAACAAATATGTGGATCGGATCCGATCGATGTTTCAATAAATTGGATTCTTTATTTGGCAGCCGCAAATTTTTAACTATCCAGCCGATCATGGATGGCCTACTTTTGGGGCTACAATGCAGCACTGGTCCTATTTACCAGGTACCTCTGATAACTATAGCTGCGTTCCGTTTGCCGTATTGCACCCCGCCATATGTGTCTGTCTCTGTTGTAACGCGATTGTCACATTGCCAAATTAGGGTTAATTTAATTTAATTTAATTTAATTTAATTTAATTTCATTCAATTCAATTCAATTTAATTTCATTCAATTCAATTTAATTTCATTTTTGATGCTTCCCGCAGCAGCCGCTGCGGGCTATTCCTTTATCAGATACAAGTTTGCATCTGCCAACTACTTTGATACTATTCACTGTGAAGGCCTAAGTATGCCCCTCTGGGAGCTTAGAGATGAAATCATAGCAGCCAAGAGGCTCGGCCGCCTTATCGACTGTGATATCCACCTATTTGATGAACAGACAAAGGAAGAATATTTGGATGACAACTATTGCGTGCCCAGAAACTCGCTTGTCATAGTAAAAAGGCTCCCAAAATCCATCAACACTACGTCTGCAAACAGAGGGCTTGGTGGCGGCCGAATGCGGACCATGGCTGTGATGCAAGAATCCGCCCAGTTCGGCAATCCCAACCAATCTCGCCAAAATTTTCAAGTGCCGCTCAATGAGCAGGCGGTCGAGCAGAAGCCTATTCTTGGCACTGGGCTTTCTACGTATCTAACCCTAACCCTTTTTATCATAGGATGACCCCGGAGGTTTTATTGCATTGTCACTAATAGATAGCTTTTGGAAGAAGAAGCCCGTATTCAGGCCATGTCTAGGGCTACCTCGGAAATGTTTACAAAACACTTGGACATGCAGGAAATTCTTGGATTATCCCAGTATCGGTTCTCGCTTTATTTTTGTAGGGCAGAGCGATTTTCGACGAGAAAACCCCAACTCCAGCAAGCGTCATCGACACACCAGCCTTCAGGAAGAATTCCACATCCCAATTACATCTGCTATCGATGCGGATCAAAAGGTTTGCCATGATCGACACTTAGTGTAGATCATTATATTTCCGACTGCACCTATGGAATGGTTCTTTCTGCCGATGGGAAGCTGCAGCCCATGCAAATGATGAAGCGCGTAACGGGAATCCCGAAGACATTCTTGGAGCAGGCTAAGGAGGAGGAGGAGTCCCCCAATGCCCGCCTGGAGACAAAAAAGCGGATGATTTCATATGACGGCTCCATGGTCTACTTTGCGCCGAACACTCGCGAATGGAACAAGTTTTCGTCAATGGCTGCTGCGGAATGCGAGGAGCCCTTTGTAGAGGCCGATGACGACCCCGACCATTAATTCCCACCCTACAATTACTAAATGGACGCTTTGGCGAAGCCGCAGAGCATTTCAGCCGCAGCATGTTTATTGGTGTGCAGATTTTAGCACCTGATCGCTTTGTCAATGGAACTTGAATTTTTGATGACCGATAATCAAATGATTGCTGCAATTTTAAATTTTTAACTGCCAAATTTGACTTAAATGAATTATTCGGGTGCGTGACTAATTTACACCAATGAAACGCAAAATTAGTCGAATTTTGATGCATCGCATTTTTCATTAATGAGACCCACAACCTCAGTGTTTGCTTTGGCTCTTGGTGCCATAGTTGCTATATCTACGCTATTTTTTCTTTCCACTATTTTTATTGTTAACAAAAGCACGCAAGAAACCCAGCTAGCGGCGTCAAAGCAAGCTATCCCTGGAGTGAAGCTCTTCGATACACAAGAAAAGTCGCTAAGCCATAAAGCTCACTCGCTGCCAAGTACTAGCCCTGCGCTCACTTTGACTCCTACACATATAGATCCTGCTTCCGGTTTGGGTGATTTTATGTCTTCTAGCGTCTTGCTATCGATCATCAGGATTTGTACGATTGGATTTGTTTTTGTTTCAGTAGCTATTTTTTCTAATCATTTCCCAAAAAAGCTCACTAGAATTCTGGTGAAAAACGTTCTTGTAGAATATGTCCGTAATGGGGTCTCAGATTTCGTAAATTGGTTCTGGTGTATTCCTCCACAACCTGCTTCTCCCTTGACGAGGGCTAAAGACCGCCTTTTATCCGTAAGCACCACTATTTTGACAACGATCTTCGGGAAAGACTCATATATTTTAAATGGGATATACACGATATTGAACGATGTAATTCTTGATGGAATGCTTATACCAATGTTTAACGCTACTATCATTTATCCTTGCACAAACCCACTTAGCGTATTTATCCCTGTTTTTGATTTGCTGATGTATATTCCTCGAATCAGCTTAAATGTTTTTTGTTCCTTAGTTTTTGAACCAGCAAATAACCCCCCTAACCCTGGTACAGATCCATATTACCCAATTCCTCTGAATAGACTTGCTTTTGGAAGATTGGGTTTCTTGCGCAGCATTGGAGTTATATTCATGTTTGGCGGGATTTTGTATGCATATCTGTGTCTTATTTTTGCCCTTTGGTCTTTGAATGAAACTATAATATGCTCTATTGGGATGTTCTTGAGCCAGCTGTTTTTTGAAATCCTGACAATATTATGGAAACTAATGGTGGATGTGTTTTTAATGTTTCTGAATTTCCTCTGGGTTAAACTCTTCACTATGAGAATAGGGAAAAACATATGGTCCTATTTCGGTTTCGGTGAAAAGAAAAATTAGCGAATCCGGTTTCCGTTCCAGGGGGGGGGGAGCCTATAAAATTTATTTAGTAAAATTTGACTTTAACATGCGTGTCCGTACTTGAGATCCAATCAAGTGTGAGGCTGTTCAATTTATTTTCATACTAGCGCGTCATCCTTGTGTTTGTTCAAGGCGGCTGTGCAGCCCATGTATGGAGCAAACGACGGTGCTCAAAATCCGCAGTATATTGGCAAGTGCCTCCTCAACAGCATCTGTCGCCACTGTGTCCTGCTGAATTGGAGTTAAAATAGAAGGCATCTGAGCGGAAGGCGGCTTATATGCGCCTGCTAGCCTTGCCAGGGCAGTTGTTCCCTTCATAATTGCTTCGATGTCTTCAATCAGGGATCTTTCCCACGGGCGCAGCGGGATCGAATGCTTTCTGATGATCTCCATCGCTTTAAAAGTACGCAGGATGAGCAGCCCGGTGAGACGGAGGCGCCTCTTCAGTGCTTCCATCCGCAGATCCGCTTGCGTGAGAATGGGAAGTGTTGCGGTAAGTCTGTCAAGAAGCTCATTTCTTTTGCCATCGAGAAGTGCACGGCGGGCAACTTGAGCTTCTGCACGCTGGTGCAGGGCATCAAAGCCAACCACGCGGACCGGAACTCGGCGCTCCGAGTCGCCCTCTTCGACAACGACATTCCAGAAGACATGGCTGAAAGTGGATGACCCTGCATTGTTGGAAACATCATACGAGAGCGCAATGTGCTCCAATAAAACCAAGGGGTGGGCAGCCATGTCAATAAAATTAAATTCAATTCGTAAATCTGACGGCGGTGCCTTCGCAAACTACATATGTTGTCATGTCTTTTCATACCCTTCCAAGCGTTGAGTTTTGTCATGCCTCCAATGTCTGCCCAGGCGTTAAATGGACATCAAAACCATTTTGATGCTGGAGCGCTGCGGCATGACGCCTGTTTCAATATACAACTCGAAGCTTGTCATTGCTCCACCGAGTTGAATTAATAATTAAAATTTCAGAGGACGATGTGCCCGCAAACCGATATTCATCATCAGCTGCTTTGGGATGACAGTGAAGATCCTGTGGCAGACGAGGTTGAAAGTAATGCACCGCGTATCAAAACCACTACAGGACTGATCATTCTGTGCTTGAATCTTAACGTTGACCCCCCGGGAGTGCAGCGTCCCCCGCGCGCTGCATCGATCCATGGGTGGACTGAGACAGTGACATTAGCAACAACAGAGAGTACTGGGATCCAGCCACGTGATGAGGCTAAGAAGGCTACTATGCAGCGAATTGGCGACACCATCCAACAACAATACGCTTCCATGTGGCACGGAAGAGCTCCCCGGCTGCGCTGTCTGCTGGACCCCACCGTTGACGAGCTGCTCAGAGCTGCCAGTGGGCTGGTTGTTGGTAATGCTGTCAAGCCTGTTTGCATGGCCACCAGCAGCTCGAGCACGTCTAGAACAGAAACCTCATCCCCAAAGACTGGCTTGCGGAAGCGCGAGCGGACCACGCCGAGGATAAGAGATGAAGCTGGAGAGGAAGACCCGTGCTCCAACGCCGATTGCCAAAAAGATGTGTCACGGTCGCGGCTACTGATCCACTATAATGGGCAAGGCATGCCTGTCATCACGACAGATGGGGAACTTTGGGCATTCAACGCCACATTTACACAATATGTCCCCGTTGCATTGAGCCGCGTCATTCCCCGCTTAATGCCAACTATTTGGGTGCTAGATACACCGTGGTCAAACAGACTCATTCCCGCGCTTAGCGCAATCGGGCCTACTAGTGGTGATGGGCAGGCGTTAATGCTTGGCGCTGGTGCAGGCTATGCCTCGTTGCATGGCCATCCAGAAATGCCTGCAGACATCTTTACAACGATCTTAACAACACCCATTCGGGCTGCTTTGCATTGGATATCTTGTCGTAACGTGGTTTCTGATCGTTGTGGCAACGCTGGCTTTAGCGTTGGTAGCAGTAGCGCTCCAGCTGCTGCTGGAAATGCTGACCAGAGCCAGGATCCTACTGACAGGCGTCTAGCAGCTCTTTTGGCGGCCATCACCGATACGATTGCTTGGGAAGTGCTTCCAGCACCATTATTCAAGCGCCTTTTCCGCAGGGACGTCGTCGTTGCTGGTCTTTTTCGTAACTTCTTGCTTGCACTGCGGATGCTTAACTGGCAGGGTACTGGTGGCCGTTTGGGATCACCTTGCTCTATGCCTCCGCTACCTGCGGAAGCAATCATTCGCCATCCGCTTTGGGGCCTCTGGGAAACAGTGCTCACCAGAGAATATCTTGGAGTCCCATCTATGACGTCTGGAATTCCCCCCATGAGGTATGGAGCTTTATCTAAACGTCTTTATAGGGAAGATGGTTACACTATAGCGATGAAACAGGATGGATGTGCGCTATTCTTTGCGGCACAAATGCAAGAGCTCTCAATTTGGATCAAAATGATGCTGGAGGAACGTGCGCGTCTCCTTGCAGCTTATCTTCTTTATCCGGAAGCAAAATCCTTGTCTGAAAACATCAAAGAACATTCCATCGAGCTCAAGAACGTGCATGGTGTCGATCAAAAGGGGGGAATTGTAGCATGCGAATTATTGCCCATCGTATCACCTACACTATCGATACAGGGATATTCATTATCGCTCCAGCCCTCAAAAGCGCTTTCTCATCGCTTGGAACAACTTTTGGATGTTACTGCCCCACCATGGCCTCCACTTCTTTACACGCGTATGCACGGCAAGGCCATTGAAGCACTACCTGGATATTCCCCGAAACGTAGGAGAGATTATCTCCCAATATTGCTACAGGCGCTATTACTGGGTCCGGAACTGCGATTGCGTGCTTTGCACTTGATCTCTGCATACATGATGATCTCGGATCGATGCGTGCGTGAGGCTGTAGCTGTAGGGCTTTTCCCGCTTATCACCAGACTTACAACAGCATCGACCAAGGGAATAGACCCTTCCTTAGGAGAGCGGGTTCTTCTTATTCAGATTTGGGCACGTCTTGTCAAAATCAGTCCCGCTTTAGTGGCCGATGAGGGTGTATTTGCTGCACTGATGCATGCTCACTGTGACATTAATCCATACCCACAACCCTCTAGTCGCAGGAATACTATAGAGCCCTCTAGCAGTGTTGCTATTTCGATGCCAAACCCACAAGAAGATCACTTTCCAGGCGATTCGCTTGCATGGTTATTAATGATTGGTATAATGCAACTGCGCCACCTACTACCGCCACCTTGCCCTTGTCGCTATTCTGCAATAGCGAGCACTGGGCTCTCTGTATACGGAGTCATCTGGCTGCTTTTTGCTGCCGCAATAGCCTCTTCGCATTGTGAATACTGCAAAAAAAAGCGAGCTCCAGCTCTATTCGTTCAGATTGGCCTTTGGTTTAACAGTGTGCCAGAAACAGATGAAAGCAAGGTTCTGTTTACCACCGTCAACGCCCTCGCCTCAACTCTTGACATAGCGTTTAATTTTTGTCCACCACTGGCTATTACAACAGGGATGCCCCCGGGAATTCTGCTAGCCCCGGCATACGCAAGCGACGCCCTTGGCCTTCAGCGACTGCGACAGACTCGATCGCTATGGACACTTGCCGGCATAGCCGCAGACCTTTTCTTTGATTCCCGATACACTGTACCGCTTAGCATTGTCAATCCAAGGGACTTGCGCCTGGCTCATAAGACCTAGAGATGCTCCCACCTAGATGTGCAAGCACTTTTTAGCCCCCAACACTGAGTTTAGAAATAGATACAACCGCTCCAACACACATGCCGCCATCCATATAGACGACAAGGAACGCCGCCATGCATATAAATAAAAGAAAATGATGCCGTACACAAAATTTCGATTGGAGAAGGACATGTTGACGAGTATGTTGCTAAAAAGTTGCTTGTAATTTATTGGTCACTCGTCATCCTCGACCATATCGGCAGAACCAGCGCCTTTGGCGGTTTCACGCTCGCGACGGCGCTTTACACGACCTGGGCGGCCACCAGCATATGGTGAGGTTGCAGCAAAGTCAATATGTCTCTCTGCATCCAAACGCACCGTAAACGAAGGGACATCCACGATCTGCCCACCGACGCGGATATGGCGCTGACGGATCAGCACGCGGGCGTGATGGATGCTTTTAGCAAGCTTGGCTTTCCAGATGATTGTCTGAAGACGGCGCTCTAAAAAATCTTCAACCTTCAAGGCGAGCACGTAATCGAGTTTTGCTTTGCTCTTGTCCAAGACACCGATGCGCATGAGACGGCGGATGAGCGCATTTCCCTCGAAAAGCCTTCTAGGCGAGCGTTCCTCCAGGGTAAGCAGCTCACGAGCGGCCTTTCGGATTTTCGCAAGCATGTAGGAGACGCGCCAGATTTCACGCTTGTTACGCAGGCCATAACGACCGGCAAGCTGCAGCTCGGCGTCGAGGCGCGCCTTTTCATATGGGCGACGGGGGACCGAATATGTCTTGGAATAAGCTCGAATGGTCATATAATAAAAAAGAAAAAAAGTAGCAAAATATTGCAGGGGTATGCAAGATGCAATAACCCTGAATTTGCCAAAAAATTTTCTCCATTTACCATGCCGCACTCCCACGGATATAGAGCGCGCACGCGTCACATGTTTGCCCGTGGCTTCCGCCAACACGGAGGAACGATACACCTTTCGACATACATGATCCCATACAAAGTGGGTGACTATGTTGACATCAAGGCCAATGGTGCCGTCCACAAGGGAATGCCACACAAGTTTTATCATGGCAAGACGGGTGTTGTCTTCAACGTAACCAAATCTGCTCTTGGCGTCATTGTCAACAAGCGTGTAGGTTCTCGCCTGCTCGAAAAGCGTATTTCTGTCCGCATCGAGCACGTAAAGCCCTCCAAGTGCAGGGATGATTTCATTGCCCGCATGAAAAGTGCCACTGCTGCGCACGTGAATGGCGAAAAAACGGTTTGTAAGCGAATGCCAAAATCTCAACGCCCAGCATGTGTTGTGGATTTGAAAAACAATGAGCCGCAGCTGCTGCGCCCAATTCCATATGAATGTAAGATTTGAAGTCTCTAACCTCTCCCCTAGCCCTCATCTAAGCGTCGTGTGACATTAATAAAGCATAACATTATCATCCACTAGCGCAAGATTAATTAACAATACATGGTGCTTCCGTGAAGTTACCCGTACCAGTGACTGTTTACATTTTATTGACCCGCGGAATGTGTCAGGTGGACATTGCACGACGCGGAAAAAAGGAAACTGCTTGTAAGCTATTGTGCCTGACGTTCCAAAGCATCTGCATGCGTTACATAATGGTTCACGGCCGTGCGGCTGCTCTCCTGCAGCTCGCCGCCCGCGATAAGCTCATCCAGAATGTAATAGGCCTATGATTGGTAAGATTGTCATAAGCAGACAAGTATAAACGCGAAAATGGCGGCAGCAGCAATATGATTTTGCAATGCCGTAATAGAAGGGCAATCAAAGCTTACCTTCTCGTAATTGAAAATGAGGTCAAGCTCACAAACGTTGCCAAAGTACTGATCAAGGCTCTCCACAAATCGCTGGATCCACTCTAGTGCTAGTAGCTCATTTGCATCCAGGGTGATGCCTGCAATGATGAAAAGCGAGGCGTAGCGCTTGTAGACTATCCGAAGATCTGGAAATCAAACCTACGCGACATACCTGAATACTCGACAAAGTTGCATTGCTTTGACTTTCGGGCAAGGATCAGCGAGGAGAGATCCCGCGTAATCTTTTGTCGCTCCTGAAGAGGAATTGTGGCATCCCACCACTTGGAGAGACGAACCTTTGACTGTCTGTTGATGAGCAACAGAAAGCTCATCGAAATTGCCATAATCTGCGATTTAGGAATGAAAATTTTATTCGAAAATAAAAGCTTTAACTTGCCAATTGAAGCGTAGCTATAAAGTGCATGCCATCCCAATTGGATGCCTAATGGTGCTCGATATTGTGCCTGGGCAGCACATTGATTTTTCTGTATCTACGGCAGGTTTCCAACTGGGAAATTCCCCACATTAGATAATTTTAAACATCCCCATGATGATATACTAGATTTACAAGCTGTCAATGTAGATAAATTTAGGTCCCGTTATATCAGAGAGCCTGGTTAAGAGGAGCCATGCCCACATCTAGACAATGAGGGCAACTTTTTGGTATTGGTGGGTTTTTGGTATCGCCCTTTGCATGTGCGAAGAGACTTCCAAGCAGGCAACGATCGCTGAAAAGCAAAACCTGCTTAACCACAAGTATTTAGAAGAGGAGATTAAGAGGCTTACTTTGCCGGAAAGACCGCTAGATCATTACCAAATATTGCAAAAACTGGGTGCTGGCGCATTTGGGCAAGTATTTCTTGCAAGGTTTCAAAACTCATCAGAAAAGGTAGGTGTAAATGCCGAATAGTCTCCATTTGCAATATAGGTGGCCATCAAGAAGCTCACCAACACCAATGACATCTCGCTATCCTATGCAATTAATGAGATCACCATTGGAAGGGAAATTCTTGGTAAGTTTTTTGTCCATTTTTTCTCCAGGCGATAACGCGCACATTGTAAAGTACAAGGAGGCATATTTTTGGGAGCACCAGGTTTGGATGGTGATGGACTACGTTCCTGGGATTGCAATTTCCAAAATCCCATCCAGGTTCTGGTCATCATCTGCTGTGATCCAGGTGCTACTCCAGCTCACAAGTAACCAATGATGACTATTTAAAGATGTTCTGGTGTCCTTCCAACGCTTGAAAATATGCCATGGGGACTTTCTATTTTCGAATATTTTTATTACCATCGACAGGCCAAGAATTGTCATCCTTGATTTTGGGCTTTCACATAAAATGCTGCCCGCAGATTCTTCAATGAAGCGATCACACAGAGATCGGTTTCGATTTACATCGGAATTTAAAGATCTAATCAAGTTGAAAGAGATTGCCCGATATCTGAAAAAAGAGCTCTCATCAATATCTTCTAAAGCCAGCGATATGATAGAAGGCCTTAATCGGGCGTCATCTCAAAAAGACCTTATAAAACTGGTATCTTGTAAGAAATTTGCAAATCTTCAAAAGAAAAAAATCCCCTTGGATATGCATGCAATCCTCAAGAAGATACATATGAGGAAAATGATACTTGCCTCCTTTCAAGCGACAATTAGCGACAAGAATAATCGCGTACAAGGTTCCACTGAAAAGGAGGACACTTCTGCTCTGGTTGACTTGATAGATTCTTTTGAAGAGAACTGGAGTGATTATCAACTTTCGTCTTCTTCTTCAAATACATCGTACCTGGCCTCGTTGCCATATGGATATGGTCCAGAGCTTCTTCCATACAGGGGAGATAGCTTTGTAGATCAAATGGAGACATTCCAAGTGCCGCTCATATTGTCCAACGAGGGCTACGGGGATAAGGAAAAGGAAAAAGAAAGCATCTCTGGTAAATCTAAATAAATTTTTCTCTTCCAATGTTTGCTTTAAATTATAAATTGTATATTTTACGTGCACGACGCCGCTAACATCTTTGCAATGTGTTATTTGATTCAAATTGAAGTTGATGTCGTTAGTTTAACTGCAATTTGTGCCCAGAAAGATGCAAATTTTATTGAAGGAAAGATTTTTCGGCAAAAATTTATGATCAATTTTAAGGTTGCGGTGCGCCATCTGTCCGGGGCTGGCCCATCTCCAAGCGGTGGATTGGTTTTATTTTCAAAACACGGATCCGTTGGCCTTGTCAAATTAAATCGACCAGAGTCACTGAATTCACTTTCTTCTGTGCTTTTTGACGAGCTTCTCACTTGCCTGAAAAAATGTGACTTGGATACCTCGATCGGGGCCATCGTGCTGACCGGTAGTGAAAAGGCATTTGCTGGTAGCATTTTTATTCTTAATATGGGACTAGCCGGCGCCGATATCAAAGAAATGAGCGAGCGAACATTCTCTAAAAACATAAACGAGAATTTCCTTGGTAATTGGTCGGAGATCCAAAAAATTCGAAAGCCAATAATTGCAGCCGTTAATGGATTTGCCGTAAGCCCCGCCCATCTCATTTTGGTAGCTTGGGGGTGGTTGCGAGCTTGCCATGATGTGCGATATGATATTTGCCGGGTCGCGGGCAAAATTTGGTCAGCCAGAAATCAAACTTGGCACGATTCCTGGTAAGTTGCCAATATGATCTACATATGAGCTAGCCCCTCATATAGACCACCTTTTACAATTACATGCTCCGTGACTTACGTCTTACATTTTGTTATTTTCCGCCCCATCTGGTCAGTTTTGACAGCATATAGGGGGTGGGGGAACACAGAGGCTGTTGCATGCTGTTGGAAAGTCGCTTGCCATGGACATGATACTCACAGGGAGGATGATCACCGCTGATGAGGCCAAGGCTGCAGGTTTGGATCTTTTTTCATGATGAGGATTTGTTTCCAGGATCTTTCCATCAGAGACTTTGGTAGATGAGAGCATAAAGGTTGCCGAAACTATCTCTGAATATTCGAAACTAACGGTTTCCTTAGCTAAGGAGGCTATAAATTCAGGTTTGTCTTTGTTTGACGATTTTTAGCAATGGAAATGCCTCTTTCCCAAGGGTTGCTCTTTGAGCGGCGTTTGTTCCAAGCTACATTTGCAACGGTAAATTCCCGCCTTCATCTGTAGACTGACCAAAAGGAGGGAATGGCCGCTTTTCTGGAAAAGAGGACTCCAAAGTTTTCGGATCAATAGACTTTATGACAACGGTTCTTCATAAATGGACCAAATAAAAGGAATGCCAAAATAATGCAACAAGCCACCTTGATCGTCGAGTTTGGACAAAAAATTTATTTTAATTTTCAATGGAAAGGCTTGTTTTCTACACGCAGGCCGACCACTGTAAGCCGCTTGCTCTAATCTCTAGTTAATGCAAAATACGTCGGTGCTGGCCATGCAGACATTACTAGACAGTATGAGTATACATTAACAGCTTTAGTGAGTGGTTTGAACATCAGCATCGCGACTCCATTGCCTGTTTTGTGGGCCACGTAAATATCCTGCAATACATGTCCGTTACGATGAACGAATCAACTACTAGAACTAGGTACAATCTGATGCAAGTATGTGACTTTTTTAACCTCCTAGAAATACATAAGCCCGTGTGGACCTACACCGCCGCCTCCAAAATGGAATGAATATGCAGGTGAGAGCAGCCGATAGTTGTGTAAAAATAAACGTTAAATTTTAAATTAATTTTGACGTCGATGTCTTCGAAAAGTAGCATTGATTTTGATGGGATTTACCTGCAGGGCAAAGGGCATAAAAATCCGGGGAAAATCAAGTTTATTTCTAACGGTCTTGGGTGGAAGGAAACCATCACCGGTGTTGTGATAACGATCAAGTCTGAAGATATACTCTCCATGGCATGGAGCAGGGTTTCGCGCGATTACCAGCTTCAAATTGTGCTGAAGGAGGCTTCGTCAGGCTCTTCAAACACATCAAGTTATTCCTTTGATGGGTTTCCAAAAGAAGTGAATATGAAGTGGTTTATTAATTGCCTAGGCTCACGACCAAATAAGGGACTTTATCCGTCAAAATTACTCTGGAATGTATCTTGACCAGAAGGAATATTCGCTGAAAGGTTCCAATTGGGGAAAGCTGAGTTTCAACGATCAAAAAGTCACATTTAGCGACACTTCACTGCCTTCAAATGAGTCGACGATTCTTTCGCTTTCTATCTCCGACATTTCAAATGTGGCCCTGACGGCAAAGAATGAGATCTCCATTGAGACGGCTTTAGACCCCTCCTCTAAGCGAACAGATGCACTTGTGGATATTAGATTCTTTGTTCCTGGAGAAGCGGACGGAGAAATCGGTGGAGAGGATGAGGAGGGCGAATTTTCGCCTTCCCCAGATTCGGCAAATGTAGAATTTACGGTTTCACGTTTAGGGTCTTGTGCAAAGCATTAAGAGTGCATTGGAGGCAACCGGGTCAGATGTCGCCTCAAGCGAAATTGTTGCGTCGTTCCGGGATTTACCGTTTATCGTGCCGCGTGGACGATACGAAATGGACTTGTACATTTCTGCGCTGCGCCTTCGTGGCAAATCGTATGATTACAAGATACCATATGCAAACATTGTTCGTCTCTTTCTGCTTCCCAGGCCAGACGACAGCCATGTGCTTATGGTGCTTGCTCTAGAGCCCCCGATAAGGCAGGGGCAGACCAGATATCCTTTCTTGATTGTGCAGTTTGCAAAAGAGATGGATACAGAGGTCGATATTGCTCTGGGCGAGCAGGCCAGAATTCCTCTGGGCCTTGAAGCTTCATATGAGGGGCCGCAATATGAAGTTGTCTCGAAATTGCTAAAAAGCATCTCCATGAAAAAGTTGATCGTACCTGGCGCCTCTTTCCAAAGGTATTTTTCTTGCATCCTAATTAAAGCCCTCAAGGATTCTGTGCAGTCAAATGCACCGTTAAGGCCAACGAGGGGCATTTGTATTTTCTGGAAAAATGCTTCCTATTCGTCCCAAAGCCTGCCATCATTTTACAACACGACAAAATATCTTCTGTAACATTTTCGAGGCAAGTTACTTTCTTATCGCGGATTTCCTCAAATTAGCTAGCAATTTATATTTTTTAGAATAGATACCACAGGCACATCTAGAACTTTTGATGTCAAGTTTAGCATGAAAGCCGGGCCGGATCAGGCATTTTCGTCCATTATGAAGTACATTTCAATTTTTTGATGGGATAGGGAAGAGTTTGGAGCTTTCGAAAAGTTCCTTAGGGACAAAGGAATAAGATACCAAAATGACCTTCCAGAGCAGAGGAAAATTGCATATAAGGGTGGATCGGATTCTGGATCCGACGATGATGCCGTTATTCCAGTGCGTTCTGATATCGAAGACGGGGAAGACTCCAGCACCGACGAAGACTATCAAGAGGGCGATTCTGGGGCTGAGTATTCCTCTTCCGCCTCTGACGACGACAGTGAGAGCAATGGCAATGAATCTGCTGAGGACATGGACGAAGAATAGGAATTTATTAAATTTATTTCAAGACAGCGAGTTGGTTACTTTTCTAAACGGGAACCACTAATTTAGAATTGGTGCTTCATTAACTATTTGCATCGGCACATGGTACAAGTGTCTCGTATTCCTTCAATTTTTCAATAGAAATCACGCTAGGGTTGGCGCGTCTACATCAAGCCACATTCGAAGTTTGTAAATACCTGAACCGTCGTTTATTAATTTATTTTAGTTTACACCCAAATGAATTCCTTGTGGAATAAGTCCTTTTATCTGTCCCGCTTCATCCTGCACAGTAAGTCTGCCGTAGTGCGACCAAGATGGGTATCGTATTCGACCTCTGGAACAGATAACATCAGCGAGCGTGTTTTAAGCGTTCTCAAAACTATTGATAGAATCGATACCTCAAAGGTATGATGTTGTATTTTCCTGACCCCTTTAGCTAAAAATGGACTGCAACATGACAAAGGACCTTGGGCTGGATTCATTGGATATGGTTGAAGCCATCATTGCTATTGAAGAAGAGTTTGGTATTGAAATCCCAGATAGAGTTGCCGATTCCATAAAGACACCTGCCGATGTGGTTGCATTTATTACGGAAGAGCAAGCTCGCAACCGGGTCAATTAAAACCAATTTTTATTCAATTAATAAATAAGATGAAGATGGCAAGGAATTTGGATGTGTGCGATTACGAGAAGTAGCCCACAAGCTTCTCATAATCTAGCAGACTTCGATTTGCATTGTTGGGGTCTGGGAGCGTTGCAGAAACGGCACCAGAGAGATAAATAAAATTGCTCCAGTCCTCCTTGGAAAAGGCTGCACCCTCTTCAGAATGGTCAAGCAGAAGGGAATGAAGCTTTTCCATCGGAATCAAAGTATCGGGTTGCGAAAAATTGTGAACAACAATAGTCTGGAAAGCATGTTTGGCGGACGCTGAAATGGGCCTTAGGGCAGACAAATGGGAATTAATGGTAGCCAAAAACATCGGCAGATCATATCCGGTGGGATCCTTGTCAAAGTCGCCCACGGAGACATTAAGTGCGCCTAAGGATGATTGAAGGTCCTCATGCGATAAAATGCCGTCATTATCCCTATCCAGGAATCTGAAGATTTCAGAAAGCGTAGCGAGATCTTGCTGCATTTTCAAAAAATGAATGTAGACTGAAACGTGGCGCGCAACCTTTGGAACTGGAGACTACCTGGTTGCCAACTCAACCGGCCATTGGACAAAATTTCAAATTTAAACGATATTGTACTTTATGAACCCGGCCTGTAATAATTAATCATTAATCAATCTTTAAATTAAAGATGCAAACTGACAAGTCTCGACAAGAGAAATTTATCGAGGTCAGTATAGATGAGGGCGAAAGAGGGCTCGGAAGCAGATCAAGCACGATCGCGTCGGTATCTCTGGTGGTAAACAAGCTTCCCTGGTACAGAAGCAAGAGAAACGTGGTTCCGCTGCTTTGCTTCTTCAGTGTGTTTGTAATGTATATTGTACGCTTCAGCTTTTCGCAGGCCTCTATCCCGATGGCACAGGTATACCATTGGTCTCAGTTCGAACTTTCGCTAATTGTCTCTTCATTCTACGCTGGCTATCTTCCATCGCAAATCTTCGGGGCGTGTGCCAGCAAGGCTTGGGGCGGAAAGCCTGTCGTTGCTGTTGGTTTGCTTCTTTCATGTTTTGGATCAATTTGTATTCCAATTTTGGCAAACCACTATTTTTTGGTGCTAGCGCTTAGGGTTCTCATGGGAATCGGGCAGGGATGCATGTATCCTGCCATGTGCGAGCTACTTTCCCAATGGGTCATCCCTCCTGAAAAGGCCTTATGGCTAAATTTTTCATGGTCTGGAGGACAGGCTGGAACCATTTTTTGCCTTGGCATTTATCCCCTGCTAGAAGAGACTTTTGGATGGAAGTTTCCATTTTTTGCGTTTGGAATGATTGGCGTGGTTTGGTTCTACTTTTGGAGCTCGCACGTGTGGGAGACGCCGCAAAAGCATCCATCTCTTTCTGCCCAAGAAAAACTCATTTTAGAAGCATACCCGCCAAGAGGAAATGCCATCAAGGGGGCCTCTGAGCAGCAGTCCAAGGCAATACCATGGCTGGCCATCATATCCTCTTGGCAAATATATCCTGTGGTGCTGATTTATTTTGGGTACAATTGGCCATTCTACCTGATGATAAATTCGCTTCCAACTTATTTGCAAACGGTTTTGGGATTCAAATCCTCTAAGCAGGGGCTTCTTTCTATGCTTCCATATATTTTTCTTTGGATTTCTCTGATCTCATCTGGGATGTTTTCGGACTGGCTGGTTAAGAAAAAGAAAGTCCCGATTTGGCTCCAGAGAAAAGGAATGGTTTTTCTGGGACTGTTTCCCTCCGCCATCGTTTTACTCTTTTTGTCCCATTTTTCTTCTTCTGTATTTTGGACCTTGGCTGCAATTAATTTTTCCATTGCAATGCCAGGGATCTCGATGAGTGGATTTTCGCCCGCTGCTTTTGATTTATCTTCCGAATATGCCGGGGCAATTACATCCATTTGCAATGTGTTTGGATCGCTATCTGGGATCATATGCCCAATAGTTACGGGAATCATTCTTGACCAGGCTAATTGCAGTGCTGGACGTGACGAAAATCCAACTGCATCTCTTGCATGCAAACATGCGTGGTTCACTGCATTTGCAATAGGCGGTGGCGTGTACATTGCCGTTACTTTAATTTGGGTTTTATTTGCATCTTTTAAATCAATTTCTTTTTCTCATGGAAAACCATGCAAACACTAGCAAGTTATTTGACATGTATTAAATCCTATTGAACCCTTTATTTTGCTCCTTTGGGAATCTAATCTAATCGGAGAAAAGCGAAGCGAAGCAAATCCGATACCGTCCGTGGCTGCAAAGTCAACGGGGTAGGGGTAGGGTTTATCGCCAATTTACGCAACCCTAAGCCAATTCGAACGCTTCGCGTTTGGGTTTAAATTTTAAATTTTATAGGAAGCAAGCTGATTGATCCATAAACTGCCCAATTCATTTAATCAAGGATTTCTTTGATTGCCACCAACATTTTGGTCAAAATTTTAATTCTTCTCCATGCAGGCAATCAAATGTGTGGTTGTTGGAGATGGAAACGTTGGAAAGACATGCATGCTCATTAGCTACACAACCAATGCCTTTCCTGGCGAATACGTCCCCACAGTGTAAGGCCAATTAAATAGGCATATCTACTAGATTCGACAATTATTCTGCGAACGTCACCATATCCAACAATAACGAGCAACATCAGATAAACCTTGGGCTGTGGGATACCGCTGGTCAGGAGGATTACGACAGATTGAGGCCCTTATCATATCCCGGAACCAACATATTTCTTCTTTGCTTTTCCGTTGACAACGTCCATAGCTATGAAAATGTCACAACAAAGGTACCCTTCTTTTTCTTTTCTTAGTGGCTTCCTGAACTTATCCACTATGCACCAAAAGTACCGATTGTATTGGTAGGCACTAAAACTGATTTGAGGAAAGAAAAGGGCGAAGCTGGGAATTTTATCACCCAAGAGCAGGGAGAAAAGCTGAGAAAAGAAATTCATGCCGACAATTACTTGGAATGCTCTGCTCTTACCCAAGATGGACTTAAAGAAGTTTTTGACTATGCCATAAAAGCAACCTTATTTCCGACCGGAAAAAAAAAGAAAGGAAAAAAGTGCACCATAGTTTGAAAAAATCGTACCGCCAAATAATTTGAAATAAAATTATTTTTATAACAAAATACAGCACATCCAACGTAATATGATGGCAATATTAGCAGACCTTAAGCCGATTGAAAATTCGTGTGCGCCATTTTTATTGAAATGGCATCATCTTATTTTGGGGTTACACTCGGTGTCCCTGCAAGTGGGGCAGACATTACATGGGCGCCATAAATTGATCGTCACTTGGAAATGCGGTTGGTTTATTATTTCAGTTATGGTGTCAAACGCTTTGGATCACGAGGAAATAGCGAGGTCTTGCGAATGTTTCCAAGTCCAAAGTACAGCATGACAACACGCTCGAGCCCAATTCCACCGCCGGCATGTGGTGGAGCGCCATACCGAAAGGCCTCAAGATATGAATTGATGGTCGATAGGTCTAATTGTAGCTGGTCAGACAAGATATTAGCATACCGATACCATGCTCAGTGGCCTTTTGAACTAGCAAGTTATAGTCATTAATTCTTTGCGCTCCGGAAAGAATCTCTTCGCCGCGGATGAAAAAGTCATAAGCATTTGCCAGTTTCTAGAAAAGTTACAAAGTTAACCCTCATACAGGATCCTTTGAATCATACATGGTATAAAACGGTCTGACCGCCAAAGGGAACTTATCCAGAACATAAAAATCCGTTTTGTACTTTTCTTTTACCAGCTTTCCTAGTAATTTTTCATTGGTAGTGCTAGGGCATAAGTGAAAAATGACGTGCCTCAAATCCTCGTCAGCAGCCATCTCGATCCCAACGGCACGTAACATAGCGACTCCTTCAGAATATTGAAGAACCAGCGTCTTCTCCAAGTACTGAAGTTCTTCAAAAGGATGTTGTTTGTGAATGGCCTCAAAATATTTGCTATATTTGGGATCCTTCAGCGCATCAAAGACAAAAACGAACATCGATGCGATCATATCCATTACTTCGTGGTAATGGGATGTAAATGTCATCTCCAAATCAACACCTGTAAACTCGGTCAAATGGCGGTGGGTAAACGAATTTTCAGCTCTGAAAACCGGCCCAATTTCATAGACTCGATTGAAATGTGCACAAATAGCCATTTGCTTGTACAATTGAGGAGATTGCGCAAGGAAAGCATCGCCGTTAAAGTATTTGACCTTGAAGACATTTGCGCCTCCCTCAGACGCAGCAGATATCATCTTTGGCGAGTGGATTTTTCTAAAGTCATTCAAATGGAAAAATCGTTCAAAATGCCATTCGATTTCAGAAAGCATTTGAAAAATGGCATCATTGGCGGGGGTTCTCAAATCAATCACGCGATTATCAAGTCGGGTATCAAGATTTACACGAGGCAGAGCCTCTTCTTCTGGAGAAGAACTGAAATCCGGGCGCGATGCATCTTCCAAATTGATAGGTAGAGTGGCTGAGGGCGAGACAACCCAAAGCTCTTCAACATGAATTTCATGGCTAAAGACAGAACATGAAAGAATTGGTGTAGAGGCTTTAACAACCTTTCCAACAATATCAACGATGGTTTCCTTTGAAAGAGATCCACAAAATTTTAGCATAGCCTTGCTAATGCTCACATTGTCAGCATACACAATGAGCTGGATGTTGACATAAGGGCTTTCGCGAAGAACGACAAATGCTTGCTTTCCTAAACTTAAGAAAGAAAATCAAACCTGCTACACGAGAAACACTAATGGTTCCTCGAACTCTTACATGAGTATGTTCTTCCAGTTGTGAGATCTTACTAATCGGCGTCCATACAAGGCCTATCGTTAGATAAATTTAATCAATAAATACCCTCCATTGTGCCATATAATTGAGCAGGAAGAACTCCATACTTTGATGATGATACGTCCTAAAATAAATATCGCAAAAATTACGGGAACAGATGTTTGTTCTGCGGCAACCCTTTTAGCTGTTTCCATTTTTCGCTCTTCTTTTTCTTTTTGAGCTTGTAGCTTTTTAAGGGCGCTCTTCGAAAGGGGGTTGTCAGCACTAATATATTACATCAGTATCAACAAATACGGTGATGCAGAGACATCAAGAGATTCAAACTTTTCGGTGAGCTCAGTAGCTACCATAAAATCATATCCATTACATTTTACGTATGAGTTATTAATAAAATATATAAATTAAAAGAAGGCGACTTTTGCTGCCTCCTTAGCATAGTGGTAGTGCGTCAGTCTTGTAAACTGAAGGTCACCAGTTCAATTCTGGTAGGGGGCTAACTTTTTGAATTAATTGATTTTTTTATGGACATATTTACACAGGCCTTTGAAATTGAAGATCCATTGGACTCGATAGTTTATTGCATGAGAAAGATTAAACAGGAACTCACGTGTAGCATATGGTTGTGATCCCTGGATTATTAACATTTTAGTCTTCAATTTATTTCGGACCCTTTTCTTACCACTTGTAATCACTATTATTGCAGGTTTTATGGAATAGTAATTTTAGGGAATGCTTATTACAGGCACTTAAACATAGTTGCAAATGCCCACTATGCAAAAACACGATTTCCAAACGATCTTGCAACACAGATTCCACCATGCAAGATCTGATTGATCGCTACAACGTGCTGTTGGGCGTTTATGAAAAGTTCCAAGGCTCCTGTAGGTAATGCTTCATTGATCGTAGTGTCGCAAAAGCCAACAAAAGCAAAGGGCGCCGAAAAGCAGCCAACCAATTTATCGTCACCATCGCAGCTAAAAATCCCCTCACTCGCCATCATAGACGACCAGTTTGATTCCTTTTCAGACTGAAAGATGATATTGTAGATAAAAAGTCAAATAAGTAGCAATTGATTGTTTAGTTGATTTGTTTATGATTCAGGCGTGGATAACTTAAATTAATATCTTGACAACTAGTGTTCTCTCGAAAAATCAAAATATCAATTAGAGGATGAAAGGGATCAGGGCACCTCTTTTGTTCATTATATGTCTGATCTTCTTGTATGCATGTATTTCGGGGGTAACCTCTTCCGCTGAATCGAGCCCCACCGTTTTGGAGATGCTGGAACGTCTTGCCAATGAAGAGGGTGGGGGGCAATACACCACTTTTAGCAACATATTGCTTCAAATCCCAAAACTAAGAAACCTACTGTCTGGAGTTGAGCATTTTGAGAATGCAAACTCGTTTGGGGAAGACTTGGAGAAGGATGAGAGCAAAAAATTTCAAATGATTCTATTTATGCCGACAAATGTTGCCGTTGCAAATAGGGGGCAATTAGAGAGTTCCATATTCAAGAATGCCATTTTATACCACATTGTAAGCTCAAAGGTTTCCAGGAAAATGTTGGATAGTGCTGCAGAAACAGGCAGCCCAATTATTCTGGAAACTGCCCTTTCAGCGGCAAACAGCGGTTCTGGGACCTCATTTTCGGTACGCCTTCCATTGGGAGTGCCGCAAAGATTGATCCTTAACAGTCCGCGCTCGATTCCATCGGAATTATCCGAGATTATTAGATTGAAACCAGAACACTGGAGCGTTCAATATGGATTGCTGCCGGAAGCCACTATTCTCTCGTCGACAGGATGGGAATGCAGCAATGGACTAATTCTACCGATCGATGTATTCCTGTTGCCTCCAATCGACTTTGTCGTCACGATGGCCTCATTACACGTCAATGCTTTTGTACAGTTGCTTTCGTCTGCCGGAATTGGATCTGATTTACCCCCAGGCGCCTTGATCGGAAAACCCGGCGTTACACTTTTCCTTCCAACTCAAGAAGCACTGATGGAAAAAATTGGCTTGCTCCAAGAACTTGACCGCAAAGAGCTTCATGACCTCTTAAAGCGGCATATTATTATCGGTGACGATTCGCTCCCTGTATATCTGGATGGAAAAATTTATGATGTGAGATCTTCTTCAGGAGAAAGGCTTTTCATAGAGCCATCCATGTTTCCCAGCTCTGAGGCTGGAATTGTAAATGGTCAGAGAATTCTATATGGCAATGTCCTTCTTTCAAATGGAGTTGCGCATATCATTGACGGAGTGATTCCTGAAACAACCCCATTCCTCGAAAAATATCCACAAGAAAAAAACGGAAAGGGCCAAGATCCCGACAAAGGGGTCACGAGTCAGACTTCTGACTTTACAGATTCACAGGGAAATGCTTTGCCGGCAGTTTGGACAGGATCCTCTGCTTTTTTGTTTGCTGCCGCCTTGTTGGCTGTGATGTTCATTATGTAAATATAGATGTAAATTGGAATCACTTCATGATATTTGTATTTATAACCAACTCGCCCAGCTACCACCTTATCTACAACTTCAATGTGGAGGTTTTTGGATATGTCCTTTAGGGTTAGAAAAATTAAATTTCCTGGCCTGATTGTCAACTTAATTAAGGGCTTTAAATAATTCGTCCAAAAGTGGAAAGTCTCCAATGACAGCAAAACCACTGCCACCAATCGGATACAGCAATTAATTAGAGTATATATTTGTCGTGTTGTTGCATCAAAACTTGAATGACAATTCAAAGCATTATGGGAAAAAAGGCCGCCTCGTATGTCTCAATTCGGCCGTCTCCGAGTATCTCATTGCCTAGCATTAAGAATTCGTTTGGGCACCCCAATCATGCCATTTTGACCGAAATCGAGTCTGATCTGGTACTCTCGCCCGAAGTTCTCGTCGCATCGAAGCAGCCTCTAACATTACCTGGCGGTGAAGAAGGCGCTGGCAGCAGCGAGGAAGTTTTAAGCAGCAAGCAGCAAAAGGCATATGAAGAGCTAAAGATCTCAATCGTACTGTGTGGAGAGTATCTTTCGAACATTTCCTTTGCAAAGTCTAAGTGTATGAACCAAAACTCCGCACTTGAAGAAGGAATTAGAAGCTCCCTTCAATCTTCACTGGACACCAATATGCTAACCTCCATCTCTAGCAAGAGGAAGAAAGACATAATTTTGACCGGTAAGTATATGTGTATTCCAATTTTTTCTAGCAACCAAATGCATCCAGTGGTTTGAAAAGGCAAATATGGACCTAAAGCTCCTCCTCTCGCAAATGTATCCAAATCCTGCACCGAATTCGCGCTTGCCGCAAGGGAAAAGAATGATCCAAAGATCAACATACATCGGAAATCGGCCAAAACTCAACAAAAAGCCAGCTCTGCATAATGAAGATTTTGAACGGCCTTTTCCAAATCATCACAACGAGAATAGCTCAGAAAATAGCACCATGTGCAGCCTTATTGATATGGATATGCTTTTTTCAGAGGATGTTATTTATTGAAATATATTATGTGCGAATTACCCCAGAACGGGCATGAACTAGGTAATGAATAAATGTAAGAATACTATTATATTGCAGTAATTTTTCAATCAAATCAACATGCGTTAAAAGCATTCTTCGGCAACAATAGCGTTTGAGGCCAAGTTTATCTAGCGCATCGCTAACAGGAAAGTAACGCCTAGAATTACCCTTCTGAGCAATCATTCTGTAAAAGAGAGAGGTATGTCCCCCATTTGTTTCCTACAACCTTGCCGCAAGTGAAGCAGCGAACAGGAATAATCATCAGAACAAATGTAGTCTAAAAACATTTGCTTTTATTTGAATTTAATTTAATTTAACTTCAATTAAATTAAATTAGATTTTATTTAAAAATTAACTCTCCTTACGCTCGACAATTTTAGACCTAAGGCCAAGATGAGGAACTGCTCCTGGAGCAGAGTGCTTCCTTCTATTTTCCTCTTTGCGCTTCTGTGATTCAAGGATAATTCTTTTCTCCCTTTGGGCAGAAGATATTGGCTTTGGAATGTGCCGATGTGTGGATATTCGTTTAACTTCTGGGATTTGCGAATATTTGGCCTTCAAAGCGGCTCCATAGTTAAGCGCCTCGGATTGACGTGAGGGAAGGGCAGAGGACCGAGAAGAAGCTTGCGATCTCCAATAGCGAATTGATCCATCATCTGAGGATGAAAAAATAAACTGATTATCCATGGACCAGCGAACAGAAAAGACCTTTTGCATTCTTTTGGTGTGGTATACATCCCTGCTCCGTCCATGTTTAGTGGAGAAAATACGCAAGGTGTGGTCGTAGGATCCAGAGACTAGCTCTTCACCTGTGGGTGAGAAATCCAGGTCTAATAAGGCAGAGGTGTGTCCCTCCAGAACGTTCAAGGGCATATCAAGTCGCCGCATGTCAAAAAGATATGCGTTTGAATCTTCATTAGCAACGGCAAAATTTAAGGGCTCCATTGGGTTCCAGCAAAGTGAATTTGATTTCATCGTTAAAGTCACCCTGGCAAGTGGGGAGTCCATCCTCAAATCTAAAAGACCAACTGTTCGATCCAATCCACAAGTACCTAAAATGCTTGCATCTGCGCTATTGAACCGTACGTGGGTAAGAGTCTCCAAGCCGGGACGTGACCAACGTGTAGTTGCTGTGTTTCTGTCGTGGTTCCATAAGCTAACAACCCCCCCAGCCGCGGTAACAAAAGTATTATCAAAGGGATGATGATCAAGTCCAGAGACACAGTCTCCAATTTCAAAAGAACGGATGGGCGAATTTGAAGTAGAAGCTGAGGTGTCCCAAAGATGGACAAATCCGTCATCAGAGCCGGAAACAAATCGACTACCGCTGTGGTCATTGTGAACAAATGACAATGCCCTCACAAAGCGACTGTGTGCATGGCGCATGTTCCAGCGAGTTTTCTTTGAAGAGATGTCCCAAAGCCTAAGTTCACCATCAGCAGATCCTGAAAGAAGCGTGTTTAAGATTCGAGTGTGTTTTGCCATGGCATAAACACCATCATTGTGTCCTGAAAGCGCACCGACAAATGGTTTAGCAAAGAGACGCTCAAGCTTCACAACATTTAGGGCTCTGGTTAGCTCTCTGGGACGTGAGAATGGATGCAGCTCTGGATTCATGTTGACCTGGGTCTTAGGCATATCCTGGTTTCTTTCCCTGGAGGCAGAGGCAAACGAATGTGACAATACCTGGATTTTCATGATAAAAAAATTACCGTTCAAATTAAACTAAAATGCATCAAATTTTAAATTAAAGCTAGCACATTTTAAGCTTGAACATTTCATTGTTGTAGTTTGTACCAAAAATAAACTTGACATTGCCCTCAGCCGCAGTCGATACAGAGCCAATGGTGACATTTGGGATGCGTGATTTTCCCACGAAAAATATGAAATTAGACAATTTCTGCACCATAGGGAAAGATTCCTCCAATAATATTGGATCAAAAAGGCGAGAAAGAACTGTCTGGACTCTCAGGGAGATCATGTCTTTGAAGTTAGGCGTGGCTATGGTAAAACGAATGTGCACATTAATTCTAGTATGGAGTGGGGATGTGGACGAAAATCCTAAAACACCCTCGTTTTTATTTTCACCCGTCAAGATGTGCGATTGATTTAAAAGATAAGTAAGATTTTGCTCTAGCTTGAAAGATTTAGAAATATGGTGAACGCAAATTATAGCGTGTATCTGGATGACTTGAATTTCTTTAGAGTCGGTGCTAGAATTATTGGCATATTCAAAATTTCCGTAAAAGACAACAAGATTTTGTTTTCACTGATAACAAATGTTGTCTCCGCAATTATCCATTTAATGCCTTCGCAGCCGCAGCATCCAGATTGGTGTGATGCGGTAAAAAAATATATAAACTTGTCCAAAGATTCAAAAGTAATATCTAAAGAGGTGGGGCTAAAACTTTTTCGAAGCCTGCAATATGATCGGTCTTTGAGCCAAACCCTGGTATTTTCTGATGAAGCTCTTAGGATGCTTTGTAATCCACAGTAATTTGGCGTTAAATAGCAAAATGTGCTCGCTGCCCTCCCCTTTACAAATTGCAAAGTCTAAATGGCCAATAAATCACAATTTTGCAAAATGAGATTTTAATTTTAAATGTCCACTGGCAATTCATTTAAACGTTACTCGTTAATTGTTTCATGCATCATTTTGACAATTTTTGTCATTAGTATTAGCCTGCTTGCAGTTATAGTACAAATCATTACATTTCCCTTTACATCGCCCGAATTTTTCTACCACATCAACTGTTATATTGCTTTCACGATTTGGAGAAGCTTGAATTTTATTTTGTTCAAAGTAAATGGAAGTCCACCATCGATTGACATTTCTTTTGAAGGATTTCCAAATGGTGTAAATCAGAATGAAATTCCAGAAAAGGAATCTGCAATCATTGTGAGCAACCACATTTCAGCCACAGATTTCTATGTCATTCATGCGGCTGCCTTAAGAAGAGGAATGCTGGGTCAAATCCGATATTTTTTAAAGGTTTGAAGAGAGTGCAGTTACTTTTATTAGGATTCTATTAAATGGATCCCAATTTATGGATTGGGCATGTGGTTCCTTGGGATGATCTATGTTAAGCGTTCTTGGACTTTGGATAAGAATAATATCAAAAAGCAATTAGCAGGGTTTTCGTATAGCACCAAAAAATGCTTCCCCATTTGGATTGTAACTTTTGCGGAGGGTTCCCGTATCACACCTTCGAAGCTCAAAGAGGTAAGTCGTGTGATCGAATTCTCCTGTTGTAGGCTCAGGAGTTTTGCAAAGAGAAGGGCGTATCTTACATTCCATCACACACGCTGGTTCCACGCTCCAAGGGATTTTGTGCTGTTCTCGACGAATTTCGCGAATCCTCTGAAGTTAAATTTATCTATGACTTTACGATTGCCTATTGGCATCCAATTCATGGATGGGGGGTTCCACCCTCCTTAGCAGATATTAATTTTGGTTTGGTCCCACCGGGGTGCAAGTTTTATGCCCACGTAAAAAGAATCCCTATCTCAGATATACCTCAAGGTCAAGAAGAAGCCTGGCTTAAAGATCTCTTCATAGAAAAAGACCAACGTTTAGGAAACATAAAGGCAAAGTGGATGCCTATAAATTAATTCCGAATAAAGTTGCATGTAAACTTTATTAGGTTAGGGTTAGGGTTTGTGGTACAATGATGTTGCTCTATATTAGATGGGAAACGAGTCCAATCAAAATCATGACTGCTGAAATTATTAGTGTGGCCGTGATTGAAGCTTGGGAGTTCATGTGAAAGAAAATCGAAAAAAACAGGATAATTTCATTGGTCGAGATGATATCATAAAGAAATTGGATGAACAGGCCCGTAAGAACGAACCCGGAAATGATGGTTATCACTCTGGATATGATAAGTCCCAAAAATTTCATCTTAACCAAAGCTAGGAGGAAGGGAAACCTCCCACCGGCGGCATTTTTGCGAAACTTGTATTCCAGCGAAATATAGCCAAAGTATTTAAAGGTAGCATAGGAGAAAACAAAAACATGTGCATAATACGGAGAAGGATCCCATCCCAGGATGATTTCAATCGTAGAAAATGTGGCTCTTTTGTGGAAGCCATAGGCCTCGCGCCAAGCAGGCCCGTCAGGCAGCCAGACAATCGTCGAAAAATGATAAGCAATGGCACCTACAGAAAGATGCTCCATAATCATCAAAAAAAGACAAGAAAAGAGCCTAGGATAATAATCGGAAAAGTTTAACGCAAATGGCAAAAAAGGATAGAACCCGGTCTTCAGGTATTCCGAGATAAAAAATACCGAAAATGAGGTGGAGACCAAACAGTGCAAAGATCTTCCATAGCTCGTAATGGAAAATACAATAGGAAGAATCCCAGGCATCACGTATTGACCATAGTAAAAGATATTTAAAAATATTGAAACAGGATTCACATTTATGTTGGGGCCAAATGAAGATGGAGATGATTGTACCATGGGCATTCTATTTTTGTCGGAAGCATAAGTCATTACTTTTGAATCAACTTCTTGTACTTCAAGTTCTTTTGGTTCATATAAAGCGACAGGCATGCCATCTTGACCAATAAGCCCATGAGAAACCCCTATAAGTGCGGCAAGAATCAAAAGATTCCATACTTGGAACCGTATCATGAAGCCAAAAAATGCTGTGTGATTTTTTAAGCCAATCAATTTTTAGAGGAAAATAAACTTTAAAGCAGAAATTTAACCACATCAATGCCATCTTTGGTGAAGATTTCTAAAGTTGCCGTGATTGGGGCTGGTCAAATGGGGGCAGGTATTGCCCAAGTGGTGGCTCAAAAGGCACAGCTTCCCGTTTATCTATTTGACTCCGAACCTGGAGCTTTAAAGCTGGCAATTGCATCAATTGAATCAAGATTAATTATGGACGTCGAGAAAGGGAAAACATCTACACACGAATATAGGCTTGCAAGATCTAGAATTCAACATATCGATAAATTGGAGCAGGCTTCAGATGCAGACATAATAATCGAAGCTATAAATGAAGATTTGGCGATAAAGACCAAGCTTTTCAAGCAGCTCAACTCGATCGTGAATAAAGAGGCAATTTTGGCGTCAAACACTTCCTCTATTAGTATCACTAAATTGGCATCGGTAGTTGAAAATCCAGAACGAGTATATCTTTACATTTATCATTGCTCTGTTTAGGTGATCGGAATGCACTTTATGAAACCAGGTAAGTGAATGATCTCTTATGGACCAGTCCCTGTTATGCCGTTGGTTGAGCTTGTTCGTGGATTTTCAACAAGTGATTCCACTGTTCAGAAGATTGTTTCGTTTTCAAAACTGCTGGGAAAAGCGATCGGATTTGCAAAAGATACTCCTGGCTTTCTGGTAAACAGGCTATACATGCCTTACATCAACGAGGCAGTATATGCCCTTTCAGAAGTATTTTAAAAGACATAAGATATAGGGGATAGCGACAAGAGATGATATTGATTTAATGATGAAGAGCGGGTGTAATCTGCCAATGGGTCCATTGGAGGTAGCAGACTTTATTGGCCTGGACACTTGTCTTTCCATTATGCAAGGTAGTTGTTATTGGGATCATCATTACTAGTGCTACATTCGCAACTTGGAGATCCTAAATATCGTCCATGCCCACTTTTAGCGCAGTATGTAGATGCGGGGCACCTGGGAAGAAAGGTTGGAAAGGGCTTTTACTTGTACAAAAATTGAGAAGACGAATAAAATGCGTGCAATGTGCCGTGCTGTGTGATATGATTTGAATTTAATGTTAACTTTGTGGCCAATTAATTTTTCGTGCCTTTACACTCGAGGGGCTTGCAAGCGGGGCGTTTTAAATTTTAGGATTCTTTATTCGCAGCATTTATCGTGCAACTCAAATGCACAAAATAAGATGAGAAAGGGAAATTAAAGCCACCACCACTATAGACGGAGCAATTGGAAACGACCAGGATTCATCTGAGGCAGTGGTGGTGCGAGAAAGCGATCTATTGATGGAAAGCGACGTTGAATTTTGGAAAGTCGATGCTGATGTGATAGATCTATGCGTTTGTGCAGATGTAGATGTAGCTGTTATAAATGTGGTGGGGGTCTGCTCAAATGATGTCGGTATTGAGTCTGTAGTTGCTTGGGTGGCTGGGCTTGAAGATGTGGGAATTGATTGAATATTGGAGGAAACCACGCCGCTAGTTGGTACCATACTGGAAAATGGCACTGGAACTATTGTACTGATTGCAGATGAGGGAAAAGAGGTATCAGTGGAAGCAAAAGATGTGCTAACGATGATAAAAGAGGTCAAAGCAGAGGTACTGGCTGGGACGGTGTTAGTAATGGGAAAAGAAGTAATAATCTCAGCAGAGGTACTAATTGGAACAGAGGTAATTGGAATAGAGGTGATCGGAACAGAGGTAATCGGAACAGAGGTAATCGGAACAGAGGTAATCGGAACAGAAGTAATCGGAGCAGAAGTAATCGGAGCAGAAGTAATCGGAACAGAAGTAATCGGAACAGAGGTAATAATGGTGACAGAAGTTTCTGGGATTGAAGATCTTGTAGACACTGGTATGATAGCTGTAGATTCTGTTCTAAATGAAGTTGGAAATATAGATGTCGCCAGCGAACTAACGGGCACAATAAATGCGCATGGCGATGCAATAATGAATAACACCAAAAGCAATGCACCTGGTGTCGAAATTTGGAGCATAATTGAACCGATGCTTGGCAAATATATAATGTCATAAGAAGACTGATGATCACATCGCTCAATGAGGAGAGTATTTTGGATTCGCTCATCAAAAGCTTCCAAAAATGGAAATCCAGATACAAACCTGCTTAAAGGAATTCTTTAATCAGAATGGTACTGTAAACAAAAAGGAGCATGCCTTTGTGCCTTTTTTATCGCACTATAGATGCTTCGAAGTCTGATCTTCATATGCCTCCTCATCACTTTTGTCTTGGCTGACGACACAAACACAAGTTCAACCATGGAGATTCCGACGATCTCTCCTACAATTGACCCATCAGGCATGACAGTGATAAATGTTACATCCGTTGTGCCCACAGCAACTGTTGAAGTTCCGGCAACAACTACCATCCAATGCGACACCAACATTGATCCTGTGTGTATTCCCCTTGTCACCGTGGAGACAAGTACAACTTCGATTTTCGGATCTACGTTCTACACAAATGTATCTACGGCGTTGGAAAGTTTGATGAATTCGATTGTAAATGGGACCGGGCCAGAAAGCAGCACTAGTAGCCTTAAGGAAAGGCTTTCAACACAAATCGTAGCCACAATTTTAAGTGTCAGTATAGCATTAGCGATTCTCGTAATTTGAATGTTGCTGAATAAAAGGACTTTAAAATTTAAATTTAGCTGATTGCAACTTCAATGGTGCTGGAATCAGGAATGCTCAAATCAGATAAATACATCATTGAAGCGGTACGCTTTTGCAAAGATACCTGTGATAAAACCTAAAGAGAAGCTTGTGGAAAATACCTCCGATTCCTTTCTAACCATGAGATGCGATATTTTCACTGAGCTTGTTGTCGCGGAGCCTGTTAACATTGAGCAGATGATGCCTAGCAAATGATAGAGTCGAAGAGATCCTAAAATAAGAAAAAAAGATACTTGGAATCGGTGGCAGCGCAATTTCTTTATGGAAAAGATTTGAGGCCACTTTGAGGTCTAAAATGTAAGCATGTGGCGTCATACTTTGGATGTATCTTGAACAAACAAGTGCCACTGGAGAAACAAAACCAGAGTCAAAGCCAAATTCTAACGTTAGAGAACAAACAAACACACACTGTTTTTTAAAACATCAAGTCTGGGATGATTTCTTTTGGCATCTTCATGCGCAAAGTAGTGTACATATCTTTCTTCGCATGTTCTTCGATGCTCATCATCAATAAAGCTGCCGTTCAAATATTTCAATTGCGGTAAAGTTGCAACTATTCGATGTTCAAATGGAAACCCGGCTTCTGCACTTGGGTAATTGATATATACAGAAAAAAGCCTGGAAAGTTTACAAAACGAGCCGATGACATGCCAAAAATATTCCACTTTGTCTTGGGCATTGTCATCTTCAAGTAAAACGCAATTTTTAACAAAAATCTTTTCAACCTCATGATCTGAAGGAAGGTTGTTAATGTTACAAGTAAGCGACAATTCGTTATCGTTGATATTGATCACTTTACATCTATGTAGTTAGCAGCATAAGCAATATAAACCGACATACTTTGAAAATGTTCTCAATACCTTCTCTAAAGAGGAAATCCGGTTTGATTCAAGAATAATCGAATGGGCTCGTATGTCTTGAAATAAATCCAAATGGGCATCTGACACTTTGCAACATGAAAAATTCAGCTCATTGAAAAAACACGAGCGGAGACATGGAAAGATTTGCAAAAAGTTTTCGATTGGGATGGAAATGATGGCCAGTGCATTTACAGAGATCGGTATTTTCCATAAACGGCTTAAAGCATGAGAACAAGATACGCTCCTAACATGTCACAAAATGGGACCTACTCGATTGAGATGCGCGAGAGGCTGGGAAACAAATGGCAACAGAAGCGGAACGCCTCATCTAATGGCAACGCAGTGCAATGTTGAATGTATATTTCTTGGATATTTGGAAGCGGACACATATTCGAGTTCTCTGGAAAGGCAGTAGTGGTGTGTGCACATTGATCAATAGAAATTATCTTTACTTTTGAAAAAAGAAGATGCTCATATTTATCAACGGCACATTCCCACAATGAAGCCATAAGATGCCGTAAAATTTAAAATTCAAACTCGATTATTTCAGTGTGTGACTAGTGAGGGGGTCTTGCTTTTAATCAAGTAAAGTTTAGAGCCAAATTAAAGTGCAGACAAAATACAATGTATTGCGAAAATATATTGATTGCTAAATTCATTGGGGAGGGGTTTGCTACAGCTGCAGGGTTAGGCATGATATCCCGAGATGACCTCTGTATATTTTTCATACAATGCAGGATTGCTAGTTTGAACGCCCCGCGGCTCTTCACAAAAGCAGACAATCGAAGTATTGATGCCAGATCTAATCATCTCTGCCAACATTGCATATGAAAGCAGAAACTCCAATGCAGTGATGAATATGTAAATTTCAGCTGCAGATTGCGTGAGCTTGTAAAGGACAATGGAGACCAGAAATTTTCCATATAAAGACCCACCAACAGTAACGGCAAGCATTCCAAGGGTAAGGACCACACCTGAAAGAACATCATTTACAATTAGCTCAACACCAGAACGCCGGATCAAAGACCAGCAGTCTTTTGCTGAAGAGACGAAAGAGCGGCCATATATTGCAAGCTCAGTGTAGGCAAAAAAGTTGAAATAGGAGGCAAGATTTTCAATGCATCCCAAAATACAATCAGCAATCGCGCCGACCACAGACTTCTCGTCTTTTAGAGACCTCACCATGAATCTGATTGTTTGAATTGCAGCAACGATCAAGGACCCAAAGCAAATTGATCCAAACGATGTTGTAAGAGCGCGTTGAAGACATTTGCTGATCGGAGATGAATACTTGCCTCCAGTCAAGTAAAAACTTGCAAATACACCGGAAATGGTGACGTGTAATACATTCATCAACACCTGGCAAGTCCAAAACAGGGAAAGAGTGCTAAAAGAAAAACACATCATTAAAAGACCGGGACTGAGCACTTTTTGCGATGCGGCTCCGGCTATCAAGACGAACGTGAACAGAGCGAAAGACGCATATATGAACTGCAAAATAAGCTGGAAAATCGATACAAAGACCATGGTGGGATAAAACTCTAAAATTCTGAGAGTAGTTTTAAGTACAAGAGCGGTGAGCGGAATTTTATGCCGCGCTCGCCAAAAGAACAAACTGTTGATAAGAAACATAATTCCGAGCAAGATAGAAGGCAGGATTGCAGTTCATAT